>NW_027263533.1:4728034-4803992 GCF_042370955.1 Sodiomyces alcalophilus JCM 7366
GTTGGAATCGATCCAACGTAATCGAAAACCTGCAGATGAGCCCAAGTTTGCTATCAGTGTTGCTGATTAGTTGGTCGATACTATGGAGAGAAACATGTTCAATGCACATCACACGATCGATGAGCCTTTCAGTTGTCTTTTGTACCCCCACGGCATTCCTTGCTGGTCTCCCCGTCCCGTCCCACACCCTTGTGAGGATTGGATCTCTGTCGTATGTAAATCACTTGCCACCCGAGTAGTCTACCTAGGTATGTGCGTTATATGCGTCCATCGGCTGCCTCGCGGCTAGTGGCTCGTCTATTTCCCAGACCAGCAGCGGGCAAGCCACATTGTATGTATGTTCCGCCGATAATGACACTTGTTTGTTGATATCCGGTACCAACTCTCAAGGCCCAGTGATAGGAGCAGTGGGTTAGGGACTCTCGTCAGCTCATCAGTGGAGTGCTCATCAGGGGCCGGTGGAGCTGAGAGTGCCAATCAACAATACGTTCAACAGGTTTCGATCAAGGGATGGCGGGAAGCCCGAAACAGCCCCGCTGAATTCAAGGGGAGATCGAAAACCAGAGACACAACATGTTGGGAGGGAGGAGGCGTGATGGAACTCGGCTGCATACCTATTCATGAGGCAAGTAGCTCCCAAAAGGAAAACAGCGTACGTTGTAGACAAGGCGGGAAGTGGGTGGCCTCCGGGCTTCCGAGAGACACCCGACGCGTTCGACGTGGCTGTTGGGATGGCTCTTCGTCGGCCCAAGACAAGAAGAGGTCCAGCCCAGAAGAGAGGGGACTAGGCATGTCTCGGCCGCGTCCTGAGGCGCGTATGGACGCTTGACGCAGGAGACTAATGGCCAGTAGCGCCGTAGCGGTGATACCGTCGTTCTTGGCACCATGAAAGGAGCCGCAGTCCATGTCTTCCTGCTGCCTGCCCTGCCAGTGGCAAAAAGGGTGGGCTCGGTGAGTGGTCCCCAACGCAATGGCGCGCGGACACGGGGTATGGATAACGGAGAAGGTCTACGGCCGAGACGAGGCCTGGATGCTGTCCAGCGTACACATGTACAACGTATGTTGTATGTGCATTGCAAGCCAACGAAAAACTCGGGATCGACACCACTCCCTTGGCGCAGCATGGGAGTCCAGTCCGCCTTCACCGCAACAACCGCACTAGGGATGTCGAGGAGGTCGTTTGACAGTCCGGTTTGTTCCCAAGTCAACCCGCGGCTTTAAACGATCTTTGGTCGAGAACTCGCCGGGTGCGATCCGCTCGGTCCGGTCTTGGCGCGTCGACTGGTCAGCTTGTGGTGTCTGGGAAGAACCAGATTCACTGTAGGATGTCCCTCAGGCACACGGGATAGCAGTAGCAGTTGCGCAGCAGTAGTATTGGAAGGGAATATGTTTATGGCGACGCTGGGATGATATACATGATATTTAGATAATATACATGTATATTGAGACGCGGTTTAGAAGGAGGATGTTGAGGATGGGAGTTTTGTTGTACAGTAACGGGACAAAACTGTCGAGCCGATGTACTTACAACACCACGTTATAGATACCTTATGCCTGGTAGGTACATCAGCTCGACACTTGTGTCGAGTTACTGTACTTGCACTGGTGCGTACGTTGTATGTTGGCGAGGAGGACTGTGTACAAAGTACCGATGCCTACCGGTTTGAACCCCCAATATGCACCCCTATGGACCCCGGGTATTGAGTCCCCGCGTAGGGGGTACAACGTACATTCAATGGGACGTGCATCACACTCGCCTACCGGGAATTCCCCGAGACATGGCGTCTACAACGTATCGTACACAAACATGTTGGATGCTGAGTCTGGACCGCCTGTCAGGTCTCTTTTAAGGCTCTTAGTGTCTGCGGAATACAACGTACACTAACTAGTGTATGTACAACCAACCTACATGGAAGTGGAGAGGCCCGTAGATCGGTGGCTTATCAACTGCTTACGACGCATATGGAGGGCACAATGTCGAACATACATACAACGTACGTCTCGGCGCCGGAAAGGCACGATCAGAGAATCATCCCGGCCGACTCACAGCTGGGTGGAGAAGGGCCAACGAGTAAAGATAAACCCGGCTGTTATACAAACCACAACGTACAGGCACCTTGAGCGGTGTGTCACCTTTGCTACAGAACCACCGCCATCAATCAACCCCTGGCGAGATGTTACACAGCGGACCCTTTTCGAGTTACTCATCATGAATTGCTGCGAGTCGTGTCCCTGACCGAATCGACCCACTTGGTCGTATTTTCATGGAAAAGGACGATACGGATTGGCAGGACAATTCTCGATAATTTTAAAGTTTGCTAGACCCCGAAACATCGCCGCGTGGTCTGGCCGCACGTGGTAGAAATCCTACGCAAGATGACGTTTCTTGCATGGCGTTTCTCGCACATGGCAGTCTCGGAACGGATCCAAGAAAACCAGCAGGCCTAGACGGTACAGGAAACGCTAGTGGATTGCGTAGCGCCAACGTCAAAATGCAGGGGAATTTAGCAGTCATGTCGTGCGATGGAACTACCGGTATGCCGGAATTACGAAGCGTCATTTGTACCGGGTACCTGTACCTGTGTTGTACGGAGCAAAGCCATCGAAAGTCGAGATTTTACCAAAACTACTGAATAGTTGCACTCCCTACCCAAGTGGTTGACGGCTCCAATTCCTGCCCGCGGCCTACCATTTTCAGGCGCAAATCGATGTCGGGTTTACAATTCAAGTCGGCATCCTCCGTGGCGCAATTGGCTAGCGCGTTCGACTGTTAATCGAGAGGTTGGTGGTTCGAGCCCACCCGGGGGAGCTTGAATTTCATTTTTGCTTTTTATATGAACGGCCGGCCATCTTTGTACTGGAGTGGAGAGGTGGAGTGGCTGTGTACGAAGTAGTTATGATGAACTTCTTTTTTTTGCGAACCGGTCCTAATCCATTAGAGACTATGAATTGATTGAGGTAGTCTTAGCATCCGCTTTGATCAGTGAACCCGAGTATATTCGATGGACTGTCTTGTCTGTCCGTCTGGCTTGGTTGAACTTAATCGGTTGAGCCATGGGAATATGAGAGGTACGTAATTACCGTACGGTCTGTTAGAGCGATGCAAAGCATCTGGGACCCAAGCTTACTTACTCTTAATTAAAGATGTAGGAACAGACTCCCAATAGAACGCGTGGACGGACGGCTACGAGACGAATTTCGAATAGACGTTTCTTTAATACAAGCCTTGAAATTTTTGGAGAGGTAGAAGCTGCAGCTGGTTTATCTTCCGCCCTGGCCCTTCTTCAATGGATGGTGTCCCTAGGCATAAGAGAGAGCAACAGAGCGACTAGGTATTATACTACGCATACGAAGTACTTTGTACAACCAAGAATCCATTGTATGTACTTATTTCACGTACCTAGCAAAAAAGAACCAGATCACCATGACCAGCACTTATACTTACAACTAACCGCCGAAGCCATGCTAGACAATAAAATCGGCAAAAAATTGACCACGATAAACAAAAAACATCGTAAGCTCCCCCGGGTGGGCTCGAACCACCAACCTCTCGATTAACAGTCGAACGCGCTAGCCAATTGCGCCACGGAGGATCTTGTTGTTAACGGCTTCTCTTTCCAATTAGATGTATCTCTGGTCTGCGTTTCTCGGAGCAAGCCGAATGTAGGTACCGACGTTAGTGGATAAACGCGGGGAAAACACCTCACATCCCGGCTTTTCTTCGGATAATTAACCCCCACGGCTAAATCAGGGCCTCCTACGGACAGCAACCACCTCCCAACGACGTCTTCACCTTTCGCTCTCCGCCCTCAATTTCCCCACCAATGTTCCCAAACCATCGGAGTATCGGGACGTCGTTCAGACAGGCAGCGCAGCGCTAGACGACACTCATTGGCCGATTCCAGAGGCATCATGCGGCTTGCCCCTCACTAGCCATCGTGTCATCTCGTATCACGCCTCCTACGTCTTGCGTGGGATGAATATGAACGCGGGGTTGCGCGGTGTTGGTGCGGGTCGCGTAGCAGAAGGCGAGTAGTTGATCATGGTTTCCCTCACGGGGACCTCCAGGAGGACGCAGGGGAACAGCCTACCCCGCGCTTCGGACCCATGAAATGACCCTGATGTTCCATTCTTCAATTAGATCTGCGGGTTCGTTCGTAGGGACAGACGTCGTACGTATATAATAGAGAGGTGATTTTGTGGCTTTCGTTCCATTTCAGTCCACTTCAGCTTATCACGCACAAGACGTGATTCTCCCCTCGAAAATACGAGGACTGGCATCCAACAGAAGAGAGAGAGAGAGAGAGTGTGTGTGTGTGTGTGTGTGTGCTAGACAGATATCAGGTCTCGTATCCTCCTCAACATGGCGGACTTTGACGTTGAAGCTGTGCTCAAGAAGCTCAGCAACTCTGAGAAAGTCGACCTGCTGGCAGGTAAGTTGATAATTCCACTTTGCTCTTGGGCCTGCTTCGGAGTGAGGTCAGACCCGTGCTGATAGCTTCGCCAAAGGTATCGATTTCTGGCACACAAAGTCCCTGCCACAACACGGTATCCCTTCCATCCGCCTCACCGACGGCCCCAACGGCGTTCGCGGCACCAAGTTCTTCGATGGCGTCAAGGCAGCTTGTTTCCCCTGCGGCACAGCCCTGGGTGCCACCTTCAACGCGGCCCTCCTCGAGGAGGCCGGCAAGAAGATGGGCGAGGAGGCCAAGCTGAAGGGCGCGCAGTGCATCCTCGGCCCGACCATCAACATGCAGCGCGCCCCGCTGGGCGGCCGTGGCTTCGAATCCATCAGCGAGGACCCCGTGCTGGCCGGTCTCGGCTCGGCCGCCATCTGCAACGGTATCCAGAGCACCGGCGTCCAGGCCACCCCAAAGCACTTTGTCTGCAACGACCACGAGCACAGGCGCAACGCCGTTCAGAGCATCCTCACCGACCGCGCCCTGCGTGAGATCTACGCCATGCCTTTCCAGCTGACCATGCGAGACTCCAAGCCGGGCGCGCTCATGACCGCCTACAACGGCGTCAACGGTACCTACTGCAGCGAGAGCCCCGAGCTGCTTGAGAAGCTCCTCCGCGGGGAATGGGGCTGGGACGGCATGGTGATGAGCGACTGGTTTGGCACGTATAGCACCACCGATGCGGCCAACGCCGGCCTCGACCTGGAGATGCCGGGTCCCACCCGCTTCCGCGGCGAGGCTCTCAAGTTCAACGTCTCCACCGACAAGGTCAAGCAGCACGTTCTTGACGAGCGAGCTCGTACCGTGCTCCAGTTCGTCAAGAAGTGCATGGCCCTTGGTATTCCCGAGAACGCCCCCGAGAAGACCGGCGACACTCCCGAAACGGCCGAGCTCCTGCGACGCATCGGCGGCGAGTCTCTGGTCCTCTTGAAGAACGAGAGAAATGTCCTGCCCTTGAAGAAGGACAAGAAGGTTAGTTAAGCTGCCTCCTCTGGATTGTTGGCTCGCCGTCAGGTCTTGCAGCTAACCGACGTGAGTTTCTTAGACCGTTGTTATCGGCCCTAATGCGAAGATCGCGACGTACCATGGAGGCGGCTCGGCAGCCCTCGCCGCCTACTATGCCGTCACACCCTTTGACGGCATCAGCCAGAAACTCGAGTCTCCCCCTATCTACACCGAGGGCGCCTACTCCCACAAGCTGCTACCCCTTCTCGGCAACGTCGTCAAGTCGCCGTCGGGCGAGCCCGGCATGTCGATGAAAGCGTACAGGGAACCCCCGACCGCGGCGGTCCGCGAATGCGTGGACGAGCGCGTCATCACCAAGACGGAACTCAACCTGGTCGACTACTACAAGATCAAGGAACCCCTCTGGTACGCCGATTTCGAGGGCTCTTTCGTTGCCGAGGAGGACTGCACGTACGAAGTCGGCGTCATCGTCTGCGGCGCCGCAAAGCTCTTTGTCAACGGAGAGCTCGTCGTCGACAACGAGACGGTGCAGCGGCAGGGCAACGCCTTCTTCGGCGCGGCCACGGTCGAGGAAAAGGGCACCATCGAACTCAAAAAGGGCGAGACGTACCACTTCAAGGTCGAGTTCACGTCGGCGCCCGCGTCCAAGCTCCGGGGCGACAACGTCCTCTCGGGTAGCGGCGCCCTGAGGATTGGCGGCTGCAAGGTCATCAACGACAAGGACGAGATCGCCAAGGCCGCAGCACTGGCCAAGGACGCCGACCAGGTCATCATCTGCTCGGGACTCAACGCCGACTGGGAGACCGAGGGCCACGACCGCGATCACATGGACCTGCCGGGCTACCTGGACGAGCTCATCACCACCGTGGGCAAAGCCAACCCCAACACGGTGGTGGTCAACCAGTCGGGCACGCCGGTGACGATGCCGTGGATCGACGATGTCCCCGCGGTGGTGCAGGCCTGGTACGGCGGCAACGAGACGGGCAATGCCATCGCCGACGTGCTCTTTGGCGACGTCAACCCGTCGGGCAAGCTTTCGCTCAGCTTCCCCCGCCGGCTGCAGGACAACCCGGCCTACCTCAACTACCGGACCGAGTTTGCGCGCATCCTGTACGGCGAGGATATTTACGTCGGCTACCGCTTCTACGAGGCCATTGACCGGACCGTACTCTTTCCCTTTGGCCACGGCCTCTCCTACACCACCTTTTCCTTCTCGGACCTGGCCGTCAGGGAAGCCGACGGCAAGCTGACGGTCGACGTGACGGTGACCAACACGGGCGCGGTGCAGGGAGCCGAGGTGGTGCAGGTGTACGTGGCGCCGAAGCAGAAGGCGCGCGTCAACCGGCCGGTCAAGGAGCTCAAGGGCTTCGCCAAGCTGTCGCTCGCGCCCGGGGAGAGCAAGAAGGCGACGGTGGAGATTCTGTCCAAGTACGCCGCCAGCTACTGGGACGAGGACAGGAGCCAGTGGTGCGTGGAGGCCGGAGAGTACGAAGTCATCGCGTCGGACAGCAGCGTTGTCTCGGACAAGGCTGTCCGGGGTTCCTTTAGCGTTGCCGAGACCTACTGGTGGTCTGGACTGTGAGGTGGGGGCCGTCGCGCATCCAAGAGGCGCAACAGCAGTTCGCGCCGTAGCCTACAACGTAGGTATGTCAGAATTGATAATGGGTATTCAGACAGAATTTAGCGTTGTTCGGTAGTTCAGGCTGGATTCCGGATGAGGGTCTCCGGGAGGGCATCATCCTTGGCAAGTCTTGATATTTTCTCCACACTGGACAGCGACAGACTGGACGAGACTCAGCTCTCACTCCTCGACCATGTTCGTAGTTCTGTGCCCGTATCTGTGTCTTTTGCACCAAAACACACTATTTTGACGGCCAGTGAGATCGGCACCCCTGGACCAGCAAAGTCCAGTATATCCTCCCTCCCCTGACACGGGGCAATTCTGTCACTGCTGCTGCCAATCCCATTTCCCTCCCTCGCTCACGGACGTTCGAAGTTGGAAAAAAAGGCGGGGGTACAGGTGGCACAGCAAGGACGGTTACACGACAGATGGAGAAGAGAATGCCGGGGATATGGTTGGGTGGTGAATATGCCGTCCATGGGCTCCTCGCGACGCAAAGGAATCTGATCCATGCCACCACAATGAGCTGTGTCCCCAAGAGGTGTACTCCGTAATAACTCGTTGCGATGGAATTGTCGATTCAAAGTCCATTCATAGGGTGACTGCAGGACAAGAGAATCGACGGCGCCCAGTGCTATGTTCCTAACGCCGATACCAGAGGAAGAAACAAAAAAGGGAAAAAAAAAGTAAACACCAAAAGGACATCACCTTGACCACTAAAGACTCAAGTCGGCCGACATGCGAGCTCCCAGGACCAGAATTTCAATTCCCATCCTCCAACTTTGTTCTTGCATATCAACCGACCAATCGAGATGACCATCAGGCCTTTGGGTATCACACAACTCGGCCAAACTCGCTAGTATTCGTAACGTGGCGCGCCATGTCTCCGTTGTCCCTTGAAGCCAGCTAATCAACAGCATCAGGCTTCCCTATAGTCAATCGACGGCGGGGAACGTAGTCGTCTATGAATTTCTGACCCCGACCAAGCACGGACAGCTGCGGCCCGGTTTGCGTGTCCAGCTTAACGACCCGAACAGAGTCCTTCTACCCCGACGACTCTGGAGGGGGGGAGGGAAGAAGACTTGTCACGCCTGCAATCCCCTCTTCTCTCGGTGGGATCGGGGGGTGGGTGGGTAACACTGGCATCTGGCCGAGTCGAGCGGCTAAATCAGATGGCGGTTACACAAAATTGGGAGACGGCATCGGCGAGCCCTGCTCCTGGGGTTTGTCGGAGGCTCCAGGGCGTTCGTGCGGGGGCAACCAGGGCTCGGCGTCGCCTAGCCGTTGGACGGTAAGGCCTGCATTTCCGGGGTTCTTGAAGCCGGCTTCGAGTTGGCGCTGGTACGAGACGCATCGCAGACGCTCGCTTTCCTTGGGAGTGAGGTGGAGCTGTCGGGTGGGAGCACACCGGTGTTAGTCTTTTCTTTTTCTTTTTTTTTTCTCCTTTGAAGGAAAAAAAGGGGGGACTAAAAAAAAAAAAAAAAAGAAAGGCTCACGTAAAGTTCAGCCAAGATGGCATGGATGGCCAGGGCGAGCCAGCTGACACCGCTGGCGACCGTGTTGAAACCGGCAGAAATCTCGCTGATCGACTCGCTTTCGATGTTGGCCATGACGGCGACGTGACGCTGGGGGTCGAGGCCGGAGTAGTAGTCGGCGCATTCCGGGTAGAGGCTCAGTACCCATTCGCGATTGCCGCCCTTCATAAAGTCGACGATATAGCAGGGCTGGGAGGCCTGGTAGGTCGGATCGTTGCCGCTGAGGGAGATGGGACCGACAATTTCGCCCAGGAGGCGCAGGGTAATGATGAAGCCGGCCTAAGGAGGATGTTAGGTGGTGAGGCGGGAGAGGGATTGTGTGTGTGCGTGAGAGAGAGAGTGAGAGAGAGAGAGGAAGATTAGGTTGAGGGAGATACAAAGGGAAAACTTACATAGCCCCAGGCGCGGATCATCCAGGCACGGTGTTGCTCAATCTGCAGCCTCTTAATGTTGATGTAGGCGATGAGCATGGAGACGAGGAACATGATGCTGCTCAGGCCACCGACGGTCTGGACGCCCAGGTCGCCGCCAAAGCTGCGGCGGGTGATCATGAAGACGCCGGTAATGCCGACGACGGAGAGGAGAATGACGAGGTAGCCGTTGATGCGGTGGAAGAGGATGACCTTGTGGCGGATATACGGGGTGAACTGCAAGACGACGAGGATGCCGGCGGGCAGGATGCCGGCGAGGTGCAGGATGAGGCCGATGCGGTTGACCGTGCCCGGCTGGAACCAGTAGCAAGTGCTGGGGAGGACGGGGGAGACGGCCGGGTCGCAGTAGCCGTTGAAGTTGAGGGCGGGCATGCGTGCCAGGGAGAAGCCGAGAAGGGCGCCGCAGGTGATGAACCATAGGATAAAGTTGTAGCCTCTCTGGAAACCGACGGGGTTGTACACCTTGCGGAAGAACCGCACGACGGCGTTGGGACCCTTTTTCTCTTCGCTCATCGCGGTGGCGACCGCGACGGGGACCTCGTTTTCCGTCATTATCAGGCTATATTGCCCTGCTATTGGGGGTCCAAGGAGACGCAGAGAACGAGCCCGTCTTGTGTCTGGTTGGGTTCGTCGTGGTTTCTTATCTGGCGTGAAGATTCATACTCACGGATCCCATAGTTGGGGATGTCCTGGGGTCGGTCGTCTTATATGAAGCGGCCCCTAGAGGCCATCAACAAGGTAGATACGGGGCCTCGCCCTTATTTCCATTGTCATTCGTGGAAGCATGAGCATGGGCAAGACAACAGGAGGGGCTGTCAGCTCGCAGGGTCTCCAACACAAGGGGCCCTTTTCTTCATTGCATGTTGGTGTAAGACGGGTGGGACAATCGACGTACTTCGTACGTTTGGCCCCCAAAAAAGGAAGCACTCTAGGGGTCGCATACGAACGGCATGCCCATCATGTGCTAGTCGAGTAGAGATCTACCTTGTGTCAGGCATTCCATCTCTACTTCCGTTGTGTCTCGGGCGACACATCCCGAACTCACACCAAATCATTGATAAATTCCCCGTGGCTCAGCTCAGGAACCGAATCATGCAGCCGTATTACTGTTGAACCTTGACTGACTTGTTTGATATCCGCTAAATAGATGGAGAATGAGAAGGAGAGGACTCTTTGATCGCAGCAGGTGTCGACCATCGATGGTTCCATGCAACCTAGGGATGGAAGAGCTTGCTTGTTGGCTTCCTCGGCTCGCTCTTCATCCGATTCGTGGGTGCCGAGGGAAGAAGCTGCGGCGAAGTGGCACAGCACAGCAAGTAATTAGAGGAACCAGGGTCACGAAACGAACATTATAGCCTTGTCTCCCGGACGCCTTCGCCATACGAACGTACGGATTTTAGCGAGCACAATCATGGTGCCGTCTCGTCGTCAGGCGGCTCACTGGATAGTATCCTAGATACTCATCGCGGTTCACCTTTGTCCCTACAAGCAGAGTAACCAACTCGTTGAACTCGTCGAAACCTGATTAAAGAGCCAAGCACTTGACTCCGTTTGCTGTCGGTCTCGTCGGAGGAAATTTGCCTTGTGCAGCTGTGTCGTTTCACAGCGTCGCATATTGATCGACCAGAAAAGCGGCGACACGCTACCCGAGTCGCCATGTCGCTTATTCTCGAGGGATCAGTCCCCTCTTTTCTTACTGAGTAGATGATTGGACGATGGAATGGATGGTGAGTTGAAGTCGCAGAAAATGTTCAAGGGCCGTGATGGCTGAAGGATTGAGGGGAAGCTGGGCCGCGACTTCGCGTTAATAATTGTGGAGAAGATACAAGTACCTAGACACAACCATGTCACGTGATACCGACGCTGAAGCGCGTCTCTTGTCACGATTATCTCCATGCCATCGTTATCATCGCGTTCGTGAATTAATTAGATCTGTCAAAAATAAAGAGAAAATAAATTCCAAAAACATACCACCGGTGCTCAATGACATCCCAGCAAGATCCCCTGACAGTAACTTCCCTCAAACAATCCTTCATCGACGCCCAAACCCGCCTGCTCTCCCAACCCCCTCGTCCCTCAGAGGCCTGGCACGCCCACAACGCCTCGACCGAGAACCCCCTTCCGGGCCCAGCCCTCGACGATGTCCTCCTCCGGCTGGACCAGACCATAGCTCAGCACGCCCGTCGTGTATACCCTCCGCAGTCCACCCGTCTCGTCGCAGAGCAGATAGACCGGCTTTACCAGACTGAAGCCGAACGCAGGGAACGAGCCCGGGATGCCGGCCACGGCCACGGCCAAGATGAGCTCGGCATACCTTCCAGCGCCGCTGACCTGAGTACGGACAATTTATTTCCCCCATGTAGCAGTACCGCAGTCGTTATGTCAAAACCCGTTAAAAGCGTGTTGCTAATATCCGACAGCATCAGACGAAATCCTCTCCTCCCTCCCCGCAACCTGGCCCCTCCAAAAAGAAGCGGAATCCCACCAGCCCGAAGCGAAACGCTACACAGAACTCGCAACACGCCTGTCGGCCCTAGCTGATGCCCGCACCCAAGCCCGCGCCCGCCTCGCCCGCGTCCGCCGTGCCCACGCTGCCCTGCGCCCCTTCGCTCCAGCCGCAGACGATGAAGAGGCCGCATCCCCCACCGGGGCGAGGGACGACGGCCAAGACGACAATGCCAACGCCAATGTCATCCAGAAAAACCTCGTCACCCGCGACGGCGACGTCGAGCGCGAACTCGCCCGTATGCGTGTCCTGCTCGCTCGTGTCAGCGGCCGCGTTGCCGCCCTTCCTTCTCCACCACCACCGCCCGCTGACGTCCCAATGGTCGTCGACTCCCCCGCTGAGGACGAGAAGAGGAGGGTCGATGACTTGCTGGGGAGGTTCTGAAGAACGTTCTCTCGTCGGTCGGCATTGCCGGACATGGTTCCCCTCGTCTTTTCGCTAGATTTTTACTGTTTTTACTGCTGGATAAGTGAAGCGGTGGTTGCTTGGCTTGCTTTTTGTTTTCTACATGTTCCATCTTGGATGTCTCAGTATTTGAGTATCCGAGGGAGTTGGGCGTACCAAGGCATAAACTGGACTGGAATTGATACCCCTTGGCCGTGACCATCAGGAGACACAAAAACGTGGACATCCACCGCCTTGCCGAACTGAGGTGACTTGGAACTTCGGACGTAGTCGTACTGCCTTCTCTACCTCCCGTTTTTGTTTCTTTAGCTTGGATATGATTTCATTTTCAAGTCTGCGCATAATGCCACGGCTGCTTCGCCGGGGTGTCTGCTGATTCGCCCTTCCAGAGTCAATAACAAGTCTCCACGCAACAACCACTTCTACCGCCCCAAAACTCTTGTCCATCTTCATGAGTATCTTCACTGGTTTCTCTTCTTTTCTTTTCCCTCTCGCCCACAGAGCACCAGGAGGGGCCTCTGTTCGTTCCCGGCCCACCTTTACCAATGTTCGTCTCGCTTTCGCCAACCGTCAAGCGCGCGCCTTCTCCGCCTGGATCTAGTGACAAAGAAAATTCCGTCGTTGCAGGGTCACAGAGGTCGACCATGTTGAGTTTCCACGGTCCATTTGCCAGAAGAGAGACGGGAAGCCAAAGGAGGACAGACGAACGTCTCAAGTCGCTGATCATACCCTCCCTAAAGTCCCCCTTTTCACCGCTCCCACCAAAAAACCAGACCGAGTCCAGCAGTCCTCGCCACACTCGGTCGCCCGACAAAAAGATCCCTAGTCCAGGTAGCACCGCCTGTCTGTCTTGCCTATGTCCACCTCTAATCGAAAATTCAATTGGCTAATGGAGCATGTTGTGTGTGGAAACAAGCCTTCCTAAAGTGTTCCGTAGCCCGTATCCAACCGCAGTACCCGAAATCGCGCGCCATTAAGTCGTATATTGGCAAGGAGAATCGTGAACGTCCGTTGTCAGTTTGTTCCCTTCAGCAACCGGTGAGAACTATTTTTTTTTTGAGATTTTGGTGTCCCAAACAGTTCCTAATCCCCAGTCCGAGTTCCGAGTTCCGTCCGTCGTGAAAATCGTGGCCGAGAGTTCTGGTCCCATGAAGATCGGAAAGTCATATTTTTTTCCCGTTTTGTTCCAGAAATATGAATCGTGTTGACGAAGGGGAGAATCCGAGACGCCGAGTAAAGAAGCAGGATGTGCATGTCCATGAGCAACTATCCGTTGATATGCGTAAACCGTGAGGGTGAGCGAAAGGGGAAACGCGGGTAGTTGAAAAAAAAAAGGAAATAAAAGGAGCCCCATTGAGGCGTAAAGGAAAAAAGGTGCATGGCAAAATACAAAGAAAATGTCGGATATATGTGGTTATGGTTAAGTGGTAATCTTTAGGGAGAGATTGGCGGGGCGCAATGCCCCGCTGGCCGAACCAGCAAGCTAAAATCGCCATGCGACAGCGGCTGGTTCATCATCGGCCGAGGGTTGTCGCCCCCTCTAAGCGACCGGAGCCAGGGGGGCAACGGAAGGAGCGGGCATGGAAGAAGGGGCGGGCATGGGAGGAGGAGCAGAAGAAGCGTTCAGGTCGACCTCGGCGGGAATCTCGCCGCTGGCAGCCTTTTGGGGGCAGTCGCGGGAGATATGGCCGGCCTCACCGCACTGGTAGCAGGTCTTGCCGGCAGTGTTCAGAGGGCCGCCGTTAGGGGCAGTGCAGTCGCGCGAGATATGGCCGAGCTTGCCGCAGGCGTAGCACTTCATGGCCTGGGCCTGGCAGTCGCGGGCAAAGTGGTTGGGGCCACCGCACTTGTAGCAGGTGGCGTGACGAGGACCGCCGGCGAAGCCACCGCGTCCGTAGCCGTAGCCGCCACGGCCCATAGGGCCACCGCGGCCCATGCCGAGCGCAGCAGGGGTAGGGCAAGCACGCTACAACTTTTTGTCAGCTCTCTATCAGAACAAACAGGAATGGGACCCAAAAGTCCGGTGGGACACTTACGGCGAGGTGGCCGGGCTGTCCGCAGTTATAGCAACGGCCGCTCGTGCCGGCGCCGCTCAGGCGCAGTGTAGGGCAGTCGGCCTGAACATGACCCAGGCCCTGGCAGTGGTAGCACTGCTTGGCCTCGGTGCTGCGGGGAAGAGGGCAGCCGTTGGACTCATGGCCTGAAGTGTCGCCTTGTGATCAGTATGATGAAGTAGATGAGTGTTGGGGCAGTAGATTCTGCTTACCAGGCTGCTTGCCTATTATCAATCGTTAGCGATCCAGACTTGATGACCTAATACTGTGATAAGTGCAGGTTGTACGTACAGTTATAGCAAAGGCGCTCGGCGGACGAGCAGACCTCGGCGTAGTGGCCAACATTGCCACACTTGTAGCAGGCACGACGAGAAAGGGACGACATGATGAGTCAAAGTATCTGTTATAGGAAGGTATGGTTATCAGCAAAAAAAGATCCGATGCACCCTGGATAACGATAGCACGCTGGGCATAGTGGTTTGGCGCATCATGTCGTGGTCATCTCCTGTCGGCCCATTCCGCTTCCATCTGTCCATCTACTTTGTTGATTGTGCGATTGAAGCATTGACTGTGGCATCCATCCATCCGGTCCGAGAAGGTCGACTGGGTTCCGGTGCCAGAAACAGACCATGCATATTCTCTTGCAGCATGCGTCGCCGACTTGTCTGTTACATTGGCTCCATGTGGCATTGGACAAGACCGTTGAGCAGCGCCGGCAAGGCGGCCGAGTGGCGGCGCTGTAAGAACAGGGAGCGCCGCAAGTATTCGGGATAGCGGTATTGTGCAACGGTGACGTAAAATCGAGTCCCCATGGCGTCGACAAGAATCTTGTATGTAACCCGTGATGGTACCCCAATATCCCAATCGGGGAGGGGCGGCTAGTGGGCCGTTGCAAACAGGACAGCCAGCGACCGACGGTGGTCAAAGGCAGGCGACGCGACTGTGAAGCATCTCGGTTCAATGGAGTATGTCGCGTGGGAGATTGAAAAAATGAAGCGACATCGCCATTGCGTCTCGATTTGTTTAGGCGCTTTTTTTTTTTCGATCCGATCCCGGTACGATGGGTTGAAGGGCAGTAATGACCCCGACCGATGGCGTATGCGATGCGTGCGAGTGTGCGCGAATCGCGCGCAAGTCGAAGATGGACGGCAGATGGATGCGAATGGGCCCGGAAAAGGGACCGAGAAATCACGAACAACCGAAATGGTGACTCTGAAATAGCAAAGTGTTCCAACCCGCATTCAATTGAACTCACCTGAATCGAGGGAAAATAATGTGCGAAGGAATCGAGGACTTTCCAAGTCAGTCGGTCGTCTTCACAAAAATATATAAAATAGAATAAAAAATGTGTCGAAAATGGTGAATATGTCGGAAATAATGTCCAGCAACAACCGTCGTCAACTTTCCAGTCTTCTCAACCACCAACGGCCAACAAGGAAATCGAAGTTGAGGCGTTAAAATTTTTCTTGTGAAGCGACAAATGTATTTTTTATTTTTATTTTTAGTCGGGGGAAGGAAAGGGGGGGAAGAGAGGGAATAGGGAGCGGGGGAAAAAGAAGAAGAGGGGATTGGACGCAACGGGTGCGGCGAGTCCCAATACAGTATCCGAGAAGAGGTAAAAAGACGCTGAAAAAGAGTGGAACTCAACGGCTTGCGCTAGTAGAGAAATGAAAAGGCGCTGATGGTTCAGTGGGTAACTCGCTGGGCACTCGCTGGAAGTACTGTACGAAGTACAACGTACGTACATCACATTGGAACATGGCCCCGAGAATAAGACGCCACCAGACCAGCCATTGCAAGAGTCGACGGGCATTTTCCCCGTAGGCCATGCCTCAAGGAAATGATTCAAAGGGATGAAAGATACTTGATCCATGGTAGTGGAGCAACCACATCCGGAGGTGATGCGATGCCCAGGGTTTATACCAGAACAGCAATGTCTCTGCGTGATGTACCTACATACGTGGTACATAATCCCCATATACCTACAGCCTACAGCCAGAGTGCCAGGCAAACCATTGGTGCCCGGTTAGCAAGCTAATCCGTATAAGTCTAGTTGGGTGTTACATAAGAACGTGATAAGCCCCAGTTCTCCCTCTCTGTTCGTTCGTTTCCGTGGGGCCAGGTCACATGCCCTCAGTCCCCGCTAAGAGCCGTGCTGCCCTCGTTGATGTTCTCCCCCACGAACACATTGCGAAGCAAAGTTGAAAGAAAGCTAGGACTCGATGAATGCGACGGGCTTCCGGCGCTCGCCTCGCATAGAACGTAATGGTTCTCAAGGATGCTGCGGCATACCATGACTCGTCGCTATTGTACGAACGGAAGAGGTGGACGTGATTGATCGACCCTACTACTGTAGTGCAGCTTAGGGAGAGTTCGCGTTTATAATAACTCTTCTACTAACGTCGACTTCAATTATGCATCAGCCTGAACTTCAATGAATCCCAAACACGAGTTGATGCCTGTTCCTCCGCCGATGCACTGGGACTCGAAGCCCATGCCCAAACACGGCTGGTTGGACGAAACGCATCCATCCTCGGAACATTAAGGCCTACGCGCATCTCCCATTGGCAAACCTTCAGGTAGTGCCTGTGGGGGTTGGAGCGGAACAAATGAGAGTTCCATGCATATCCCGTTCAAGTACTACGGTCGCAGCCTTCCGTCTGAAGTACACCATCATGATGCACATTTCAGTCTATATTACTCGTGGTTCTTCAATTTAAGGTGCCATGCGATTATATTGATATTTACCTATCGATAAACACCAGCGAGGTACCTGTCTCTCTCCGAACAACCACATTCCGCACCATGGTTCCAGCGCGTCCGAGTTGGTAGTATATCGAGCTTGTCTTTTTTTTTTTTTTTTCGTTCTAGAGAAGGGGCCTCTAGGCAAGGATATAACGCCCCTGATCATGGTCATTGGGCTCGGACAGCCGTAGCGCGCTTCATTCTAGTTATCACCAAGTTATATACGCCCGGCAAGGCTCGATCATGGCCAAATACCGTCCCATTCTGTCGTTCCGCATTATCCGTAAGAGTATGTTGAGATACCTGCTCACCGAGTCCTTTCCAAGACACCCTCTACCTGTGATGGCCAACTGAAAGGTTCCTAGGGCGCTCGTAAGTATCGCTGATGACGGCGTCAATGCTATCCGTTGGAAAAAAAAAACTCGTGTCCACCCTGGCGTATTCCCAGGGCCAAGTCCCCGTTGAAATAGACAGGACACGATACTGTCAATCGTCAATCTCCCAATACTGCGACTAGTCCACCGTTCTCCCCTGCAGAGAATTTCCATGCCCCCAACTTGTACACTCCACGCAAGAACAAGAAAACCGTGCAGCGAACAGGTGCTCCGGCTAAATATACCAATACAACTAACTGACCGCATGAAGATATGGCAGAATCAGCCAGGTCTCCTCTTCACGAATTCCTTCAGGTCCTCCTCGGTCGCCACCCCGAGCACGAACCGCCTATTTTGGTCCGTGATGACCGCAAACGTGTTCTTCTCCCCGCCTTGATTTTGAAAAAAGGCCTCGAGCTCCTCGAGCGGCGTCTGCATCGTGATCACCTTATAGGGCCTCCCGCGCTGGAACCGCATCATGGCCTTCTCGATCGGGTCTTCGGGCGTTACTTTGCCGGCTTCTAGGAGGGCCTGCAGGGACGGGATGGAGATGTAGCCCAGCAAGGCGCGCGTACGGGAGGATACGACCGTCAGATGTGTGTAGTCCCTCTCGTAGGCGGAGACGAATGCCAGGTAGATGGGGTCTGACGGGGTTAGAGAGAGTGCTGCCGGCGGTTCGAGGTCCTCGACAGTTGCCTTGCGCAGGGAGGATAAGTCAGCTAGCAGCTCCGGGGGCACAAGAAGAGCGACATGACAATCTGGTTTGTTACTTACTCCTCTATACCTTGATGACCACTGGGAGACGAAGGGTTGGGAGGCGCCCTCACCAGCAGCAGGTGGTGCCACGGCCGGATTGCTCGAGATTGCTGCCATGGTGGGACGATCGAATTTGTACGGACGGCTGGTTGTTTTCTGTTGGATGCGCAAAACGGGCCTCGGGCTAATAGGTTGTGGGATAAATTGATAATTAATAGTTCTTGATGATTCGGGGTTAATATGTGCTGTCGCCGGTAGCCAGAGTTGACAGTGTGGAGGCCAATAGTAGCTGATCTTGTAGCTGCGGGGCTTTTTAACTTGGCTGCCAAACACCCTCGGTCGCTGCACCGTACGAAGTGCCAGGACTTCGGTGAGTAGCTGGGTGGGTGGGGAACATGAGGCTGCGCTCACCGAGCGGACAGGGTGCGCCTATGGCGCTATCCTCGGCTCCAGACTGGTTGCTTCCCTCCATGTCGACGTCATCTTCAATTGTACGTACTGAGCCGAGCCAGGTACACGGTACTGATAGACCTTCAAATCCATCGCAACCTCTACTCCGTGCGATGACGACGGATGCAGAAAAATGCTACCATTCTACGCAATGCGACAAGTCCGTTGCAAGTGACTGAAATGCTTTCAGACGGCACATACTACCTCGACATCACCGACCAGAACAGGGGTTACCGGAAGGCACTTTGGAAGGCATTATATTGGGATATTGCTGCATTCCTGGTACCCAGACAATGGTACCTAAGGTGCCTACCTAGGTACCCAAGGTATCGTGCCTCTCCCGCCAGTCGCACTCGATGTACGGGATACAGCTGCGTTCCGTTTCTCAACCAAGGTGATGTCATTACTACCGGCGACCTGCTTCTAGCCGAATCGCGGTCTTTGAGAGTATTTTTTTTTCTCTCCTTCGCAGTCACTGCGAACTTCCCTCTGTTCTTACACGGATAGTAACCCTGCCTCGTCCCCTTCCTCTTCTTCACCGTCCTCTTCTTCACCGTCCTCTTCTTCTACTTTGGTTGTACTGCGTAGAGTATTCGCGGTTCGTTCTACATGTCATCAGCGGTATACAGTTGTTCAGGGGTGCCCTTACTCAGTCGATCCAACACCTCGCAGGCCTACCGTCTCATCACCCATTAGAGATAGAAGAGGAAAATGGCTTCCATGTATCCGGGACAAGACGTCCTGCGGCGATGCTTTGGCCAGACACAAGAAACGCCATCGCCAGTACGGGAAACACAACCACGGCCGTCCCGCTACCAAGCTCGTCCTGATCTATACTCGGCCGCCTTTTCAACAGTCGATGAGGTCAAGGGCAAGGCGCTCAAGTTGAGCGAGGAGGCCACCAGAGAGTACGAGAAAGCCAGCGCGGCCGCTCGGGCGAAGACCGGCAAGATCGAGTTATACTCGGGCAAATACTACGCTGCCTGCACTTTCGGAGGACTGCTAGCTTGCGTATGTCAACCTCCTATATTGGGAACAACCAACCCCTGTATCAAGAAAGGAAGGGAAAAGCCACGGCCACGGCGTCTTGCTAGCTAACAGAAATTCTTTCCCAGGGCATCACGCACACTTTGGTGACTCCCCTCGATCTTGTCAAAACGAGACGCCAGGTCGACTCCAAGCTGTACACGAGCAACGTGCAGGCGTGGTCCAAGATTTACCGCGCCGAGGGCGTCCGCGGCGTCTTCACCGGTTGGGGCCCCACTGCCGTCGGGTACTCGGCGCAAGGAGCGGGCAAGTACGGCTTCTACGAGTTCTTCAAGAAGAAATACTCAGACTTGGCGGGTCCGGAAAACGCCGTCAAATACCGGACGCTGTTGTACCTGACCGCTTCCGCCTCGGCCGAACTTCTCGCCGACATCGCCCTGTGTCCCTTTGAGGCTGTCAAGGTCCGCATGCAAGGGTCCATTCCGTCCCCGTTTGCCGGTACGCTCGACGGCATTCGCAAAGTCACCGCCAAGGAGGGGGTCGCGGGGCTGTACAAGGGCCTCTACCCGCTGTGGGCTCGCCAGATCCCTTACACCATGATGAAGTTCGCTTCGTTCGAGACCATCGTCGAGATGATGTACGCCCGCCTGCCTGGTGAGAAGAAAGACTACGGCAAAGCCGCCCAGACGGGCGTCTCTTTCACGGCCGGATATCTCGCTGGTATTCTCTGCGCCGCTGTCTCCCACCCGGCCGACGTCATGGTCAGTAAGCTCAACGCCTACCGCAACCCGGGTGAAGCGTTCGGCAGTGCCATGGGCCGCATCTATAAGGAAATTGGTTTCACCGGACTCTGGAACGGTTTGCCGGTTCGTATCGTCATGATTGGTACCCTGACCGGTCTCCAGTGGATGATTTACGTGAGTACTCGTGACGCTCCTGCCTTTCGTCATTCTTGAAGATTCTCAGGACTTGAGCTGACGATATATTCAGGATTACTTCAAGATTTTCATGGGTCTCCCAACGACAGGAGGCACAGCCCAGGTAGCAGACAAGAAGAAGTAGATCCAGATGAGGACAAAACAAAGATAGACATTTTTTTACGTTCAAGGAGGGGACAAGGCTATCTGTATTCTACACTTGTCGGTCGTTCCATCCTTCCAACTCTTTCTTTCCAGCCTTGCGACTCCTTATCTCGATAACATGTATCAAAGTATTCAAAAGGAAATAAATCGATGCAGTCATTGCCAAGTCTTCCGCCAGAAACGACAAGAACGAGAAAAAAGTAAAAAGGGAACAGGGAAAGTCTGATTAATTCGAGCCTCATGGCTCGGTCGTCGATGTCAACAGTCACAAAAAGAGAAGTGGTTGAGCAAAGTGTTTATCTCGACCCAGCGAGAAGTTCATCTCCTCGGTGCTAGTTAGTAGTAATGGCTGCCGCCGCGATGGCGATGATGATGTAGAGACCGAGAAGCTAGGGAGAACACAAGAGGTAAGCGTCCACCCAATAACCATCCTGGCCGCAAAAGGGCACATGATGGGTAGTCTTACCATGGCGCCTTCAAGATAGTGTGTCTTGCCGTCCCGGACGGTGTATGAGACAACCAGCACAGAAAGGGAAAAGACGATGATCTCGACTATTGGCGAGGTGGAAGAGTAGAATGTCAGATGAGCTCCCCCAAGTCTAAAAAAGAGGGCTTGTACTCACATGTCTGGAAGCGTAGACTCATGGGCTGACCCATCGCCCAGGCAACGAGAACCAGGAAAGGGGTAACCAAAAGTGCAATCTGCACGCTGGAGCCCATAGCCACGCCGAGAGCCTGTGTGTGGAGGGTGGGTGCATCGTGGTTAGCAAGTCCATCCAGTGAAAAGGAAATTTCAAGTGAACGGTCAACGGGCCCGGGCCTCCGAGACATACCAAGTCCATCTTGTTCTTTACGGCCACCACGCAGGCAGTCGCATGCTCGGCAGCGTTGCCTACGATGGGAATGAGGATGAAGCCAATGAACGTCTTGGAGATGTTGAAGTCCTCGACGAGCGGATCGATGCTATCCACGAGGTAGTTGGCGCAAAAGGAAACGACGACTGTTGCGATGACCAGGATGGCACCGGCGGCCCAGGCAGACATGATCGACTCGTTTTCCTCTTCCTCCTCGGTAGATGATAGCTCCGTCACGGGACAGATGAAAAGATTCTTGTGCGTCTTGAGTTGAAACCACATATATGCAAGGTAGAGGACGAGGAGGACGATGGAGGTTCCCCGGGAAAGCTGAAGCACGCTCGCGAGTTTCTCCTCCTCGCCCATGCCATCAAGCGCGAGATACAGCTGCGGCGAGGGAAGCATGTTAACACAATCCAAGCTAAACAAGCCGACGAGAAGAATAAGAGAAACCAGAAGTGGCGGGAAATGGAAAGGGCCGGGGGAAGCGAGAAAGAGGGGGGCGCCGTACAGCAGTGGGAATGATCATGGCGGCAGATGACAGGGTCATTAGAGTGCTCGTGACTTGGCCGGTAGTCAAGGCGAAGGATTGCTCGGTGCCATTTCCCTCACTGTCGTTCATGTGAACGATGCCACCCAACAAGAAGCAGAAGCCCATGACGAGCAGGAGGTTCGAGATGATGGAGCCCAATAGAGACGATTGAACGACTTCTATCTGGCCGTTCATGAGAGCCACGATGCAAACCTGGGAGACTCTTGTGTCAGCTGCGTCTGTTCTCCTTTTCTCTTTCCTTTTCTCTTTTTGGTTTCAAACTGGGTGTGGTCCTCTTACAATAAGCTCAACGGCATTGCCAAAGGTGGCGTTGAGTAGCCCGCCCAGAGATTCGCCCAACCGGGCGGCAAGCTCCTCGGTAGCAAAGGACAATACGGCAGCCAGGGGGACAATAGCGATGAAATTGAGAGTAAAGACAGTGGCGGGACTCCAACCAACCTCCCCAGCCACGATGCCCAAAGGGACGAAGATGAGGAGCACGTTGACATAGTCTTTTCAAGGGATCCTAACGTCAGCCACCCTTTCATTTTTTACGGGAAGGTCCTCAGAACCACATCTCAGCGGCAGGGGGAACTCACTGCTATATAGCGTCGCTTTGGCGATGTCCCAAAACGAAGCCAAGCACCTGACAATGACGTTCGAGCTGTGGAGTCCCGGGGTGCTGCCCGCGCCCAAGAGTCCTCTCAGGAAGCTCTGATTGCTGGAGTCGTTCCCCCCATTGGGACGGCCGATGAGCGGCGTGCGGTCATCGGCGCCATCGAAGCTGCCAGAGCCAACGCGCCCCGTCGCTGCCCGTTGCAACGACTTCCGGAAAGCGACGTTCGCTGTACCGGCCAGGGACACGCCAAGATCAGCCATTGAAAACCAGGCGCTTCGCCTCCACTGGGGAGATCAACGACTTACCAGCCATCGCTTCCAATGAGTGCTTTTTGGGTAAATTTGAATGAAACGAGTGTAAATTGGGGTTTTCCAGAGATCGAAAACGCGAAGCTGCCCTGGACCCAGGAATTTGGGCTGACCCGTCTCGATACACAACATGCTATCACGTGACGGCTACACTAACATCGCGCTCGTCCCCCCTGGTCATCTCATTCCCCTCCCTCATCGTATAGAAGCTGGCCAATACGACCGCTGTAATTGTGAGGCCTCTTTCAACGCCTACCTAACCGTACAACGTATGTATTCGTATGAGTGAGCGACAAAAGAAAAAGCAACGACAACGGCCGGAGAGGTATCCAAGCCATAACAGTCCGGCCCAATTATAGAGACCCGTTATTCCGACTGTACCACTTGGTCCGTTATATTACTCATCAGCATTCAGTATCTACCTACGAAGTAGGTAGTGCATGTATACGTTGCAAG
Source organism: Sodiomyces alcalophilus JCM 7366 (assembly GCF_042370955.1). NCBI lineage: Eukaryota > Fungi > Ascomycota > Sordariomycetes > Glomerellales > Plectosphaerellaceae > Sodiomyces > Sodiomyces alcalophilus. Next base: position 4,751,176 of record NW_027263533.1, read on the forward strand.
TCTCCCGGTTACAGTAGTGCAAAAAGTTCTCACGGAGCCCCCGAATTCTCTCAATCACACGTAACATGATCAACTGGGAAATGTGGATGCAAACCACGACTCTGGGACGATGGATTAATAATTTAGAGTGCAGCCGAACTGTGATTTGCTGTCGTGGCCCGTACTTTGTAGGTGACAAATGACTGTTAGACGGGTGAGCTGCAGAAGATATAAGTACCCCTCCACAATTCGGGGCGGTCGTGGGTTGATACGCGGATGAAGCTCTAAATATATACATATTTAATCGAATCGAGAAGGTGAGCAAGGCAGGTCGGTTGGGTTGGATTGGACCTCGTGAACGAACGCACATTACAGTAAAAGGACTGCCTTTAGTAGGCCAAAGCGAGCAGCCACGCCAAGACTGGCTCTCGGGCCCAGGTCCGAGAAGGCCCCGACTAGGTTTGTCGAGGAGGTGGCCGGGGATTGGCAAGCACTGGTTGCCCAGCAGGGTTTCTGGGGAAGGAAGCACGCGAGGGCTCCCCATATGCCAATGGAGGTCTATCATCGGTCCTCGACCCCGAGTGTATGTACTTCATGCTAACCAGTCCCATGCTGTTCCGTCTGCGATGCAGCTAGGAGGTCACTTGAAGGAGCGGGGGGCCACAGAAGGATAAAACCGTTCCAAAGGCCAATTATTAGCCCTGTCACATATAGCCGCTGGTCTGGGGATCTTCAACACACGTGGTTGCGGTGCCGTGATCTGACTCCCGCAGGCAGCTTCGCAGTGTTGCCAGTTTGGGAGGATACGGACCTCGGGGTAAATCACCAAAGAGCTGATCCAAGGGGTATTTACGTTGGGGAGGGGAGATAACGTTGTGCAGAACAAAGTAAGACACAGACTCCCAGGTCCACCGGAGGAAAAAAGAGAGGTGGAAGAATCAAGACCGTTTTGTTTGAGGGTTATTCTTTCAAGTCGTCGATGGTTGGTGGGTGGTGAACTGGTGGTGTTAGTTGGTTCCTCAACGCAAAGAGGGGACAAATGGCCCGATTAAGAGAGCGAACACGCTCGCAGGTCGCGACTCGGGACTCGGGTCAAGGCGTGCCGGCAGGCGGGACATTTAGAAGGACGTGATCGCGATAGGGAGACGATATCCTGACAACACAACATCTACGTTAGAGCGGTGGTGGTCGAACCCGAGTCGATGGGTCTTGATGCAAAGTATACCCTATTCGTCATAACGGTGTTGGCCTTCCTGACCGTAATGGATGGATTTGGATTCTCAAGGTGATCCCATTTTTGCCTGGCGACAGCGTTGATTGCGGCCCTCGCTTCGATGGGACCTGTCCTTTGCTCCCTGTCGCAGAATTGAAAGTTCGTCGATGCTTGGCTGGCGTCCGAAGCCAAGAAGTGCAGGAAGACACCGATACACCCTCTGCTCTCTTGTAGGGAGGCAGGGCATGACAATACTGCAACCCCAAGTGCTGACGAGAAGTCGAACCGGGAACCTACGGGTCGACGCGTGGTGAGACGGACCATGACAAGACTCCGGTCACGACTAGCAGGTGTATCAATGTCTGGATAGCGTCATGGTGTTGTTCGTATACGGACTTCTATGTCTCTGAGGTGCTACCAAACAGGCATCGTCAGGTCAGTCAAAGGTGACAAGAAGGTTTGCTGGACATGTCGAGAGTTCATGGTGCGAGAGCCCGTCACGGGTCGCTTAGATCATCCATCACCCGCGTAGGTGGTCAGAATAATAATGAGTACATATGTACGAAGTACCTGAGCGACACCGGAAATTGGCGGAGGACGGAAGTATCCGACCTGATATGTACAAATGTACTTAGTCGTCTAAACGGTACAGTGTCGTAATCGGTCAAGGTGGGGCCCCAGATCCTGTTGGCGCCGTAGCGTAGCGGCCTTTGCACCTGCAGAGAAACGTTCCAGGTCCGCGCTACAGCCAACAGCCACTGGCTGACAGATTCATACTTGCATACGGATATTTCTCACATTATGAGCTTGTCTTTCCAATGAACTTTCCACTGGACTTGGTTTTCCGCTACTAACTCGAAAGGGATGGAAAACAAGACCCAACTTGCCTAAGATGCGTAGTAATTACCACCAACTAATGCGAACACTTGGCAAAAGGTTCGTACTTCGTATGTAATACACGGAATACCTAGCATCATGATTCTTTCGCCTAGAGTAGGTAGGTAACGTAAGCTAAGACTATGGAAAGTATCAGTGTTTAGCTTCGACTTGGGCGTAAAAAGGTAGACACAAGGTACTGTACTTTGTAACTTGTGTGTTGTATCGCCCTCGCTGGTCAAGTACGAAGTATTCGTACGTACATTGTACGCAGGTAAATTGCCTCATATTGGTACCTTCATAGCCATTTCTGGCCCCCCTTCCCCATCCGCCCACCCGGTTCTCCCCCAAATTTACCCAGACGCCCGCCTATTTCCTAGGTACCCGCTGGGCTGGAGAGAGACGTTCTTTTCCCCGTCTTTTCTATGGGTCCTCAGGTGCCACCTTGTAACCCCCCGTTTGTTGCTTTCCCAACCTCAACGTCCCGCCTGCCAGATCCACTATATTCCAATCGCTGCGACGAATTCTACCCCTCGACACCACTCGTTTCTAGAGTCGCCATCCTGAACGCTGGCTCAACTCTTCATTACCACCTGTTATCATATACGCGGGCTAGGAAACCGTGCCCTAGTCCGAGTTGCTCTGCACATGTCGCCTTAACAAACTGTCGCTTTATTCACAGTTCCTGTCTCGACACGGACGTGGGTACTCCGCCCCATCAGTCAGATCGCTTCATCGACTTGCCACACGAAGAATCGCTTCTTCTCGTTCGTTCGCTCGCTCGTTCCGTCTCGTTCTCTCTGCCCTGTCTCTCGACACGCGGATTGTCGATTACAAGGGCCTTCTCACCGCCTGCTACCCCTGAAGACAACGTCGCGACTACGTCCATTGCATTGTACCCTGTCGCATACCACACCCAACGCCGACACCGACGAGATCTCTCCGGTCTTTCATACTCGGCCGCGGTCTCGACGCCTCCCATGACTTGCCACTCCAACGACCATTAGACCAGCGGATGTTAGATCACGTTTCATTGTTTTGGCGCCGTTGAGTTCGTGCGTAGTCGCACCACTCTTTGCTCCCTCCCGCTTCACCTATCCGTGCCGCCTCGACGTGTCGTCCATCGTCACTCGATCCTCTCGGTCAGCACCAGCACGCCGTGCATTCGGCAAGCCGTCAGAATGTCCGGCTTTCTCAATAGACTCAAAAGCGCCTCATCTGTATGTAATTGCCCCGTGTCTACGATCGACGATATGCCCCGTCGCCACTCGTGTCCTACCTGGTCCTCCTGACACGTCCATTCGCTCCACAGGTCACCACCAGTACCACGAACAAAGATGTCGCCGTCAGGAAAAAAGAAAAGGAGGAGCCGCCACTCGAGCTGACTCCATTGGAGAAGATGCTCCAAAACGCCGGTCCCTTGCCTGACGATGGCACCGGTCGCTTCCTTGGCTTGGAAAATGTGCGTGCGCTCTTTTTCTTCCCCCCCGAAAAGGCCTCCGCTACTGGCTGATTTGATATACTAACGCCTGGCGCGTCCTTTCTAGTTTGGTAGCACTTGGTAAAAATCCCGCCCTGCACTCCCTTCGACAGACCTCCCTCGCCCTGGAACAAAAAGGAATTAACACGAATCTAGCTATTGCAACTCCGTCGTCCAGGCTTTATTCTACCAGGAAGCCTTCAGGGAACATGTCGTCAACTACCCGCCATTTTCTCCCTCCGACACACCGAACGGGGTGCGCCCTAGGGTCCCGGTGACCATTCGACCACCGATGAAAAAGGATGATGGCCAAGACGCGGGGAGCAAACAGAAGATAAGCGCTGCAGAGGCCATGAGGCGGCGTCAAGCTGCTTTGCCGCCCCTACCCGGCCAGCCCAACAACATCCGACCGGAGGATCGGCCAGATGCCCCCGAGTACAAGAAGAAGCAGGCCATGATCAAGGGACCCGTCGTTGAGCTCAACCGGGAGAACCCCAACGCCTACGGCATGGCCGAATGTACTTTCACCGGCCTCAAAGACATCTTCGGGGCTCTTATGGAGAGCGAGAGCCGGACCGGTGTCCTAAGCCCGCAGCGTTTTCTCGAGATCTTCAAGCGAGATAACGAGATGTTCCGAAACTCGATGCACCAGGATGCCCACGAGTTCTATGGCCTCGTCCTGAACGACGTCATCACCAACGTCGAGGCCAACGCCAAACTGCTGCAGGAGAAGGAGGAGGCCGCCATCAAGAACGGACTCGTACGGTCAGGTGAGAAGGCGCTCGACTCGTTCGACTCGGAGTCCTCTAGCCAGACGACACAGGTCAACGGAATCGCAAGGTCATCGGGGCCATCCGGGACGGGCTGGGTGCACGACATATTCGAAGGCGTTCTCACATCGGAAACCAAGTGCTTGACGTGCGAGACGGCGTCGCAGAGGGACGAGACTTTCCTGGACCTCTCGATCGATCTGGAGGAGCACTCTTCGGTGACGTCGTGCTTGCGGCAGTTCTCGGCCGAGGAGATGCTGTGCGAGAGGAACAAGTTCCACTGCGATCACTGCGGCGGTCTGCAGGAGGCCGAGAAGCGCATGAAAATCAAGCGGCTCCCCAAGGTTTTGGCGCTCCATCTGAAGAGGTTCAAATACACCGAAGACTACAGCCGGCTGCAGAAGCTCTTTCACCGAGTGGTCTACCCTTACCACTTGCGCATGTTCAACACGACAGACGACGCCGAGGAGCCCGACCGGCTGTACGAGCTCTACGCCGTTGTCGTCCACATTGGGGGTAATGCGTACCACGGTCACTACGTGTCGGTCATCAAAACGAAAGACCGGGGATGGCTATTGTTCGACGACGAGATGGTGGAGCCGGTCGACAAGCACTTTGTGCGCAACTTCTTCGGGGACAAGCCGGGGACCGCATGCGCTTACGTCCTGTTTTACCAGGAGACTACATTCGAGAAGGTCCAGGCGGAGATGGAGGCCGAGGGCTTGGAGGAGGTCAAGATTGCCAACGAGACGGCCAACCTCGCCCACGAGAACGGCCAGGCGATGGCGAACGGAAACGGTATACCTCTTTCCAAACAGACTTCGCAGCCTCTAAGCCCGGTGGAAGAGCGGGACGCCACTGTCAGTCTAGCCCACGCCCAGACGGCTCCCGGCATGGTGGAAGCGCCGAGCATAAAGTCCCCGATCCCTGCCATACCGGAATCTACACCGCCGTTGCATCCTTCGACAGGTTCGACAGGCTCAGCTCCAGCGTCGGCTTCGGGAGCCGTCGAGGCAGGGCGGGCCGAACCCAAGACCAGGGAGGAGCGAAAGCGCGAGAAGAAGGAGCAAGAGGCGGCGGAAAAGGCGCGCAAGGTGGCCGAGAAGGAAAGACGTAAGCAAGAGGAGAAGAACCTAAAGGAAGAGTTACAGAGGAGACGAGCGCTCCAGCTGCAGGAAACCGAGGCCCTGCGGCAAGCCATCGAGGAGAGCAAGAAGACGGCGGAAGAAGAGACCGATGCGAGGAAGATGGACAAGGACACCACGAGAGGCGCGTCGGCGGCGAGCCCGTCGTCATTAATGAGCCCCGGCGGATTCCTGAGCCGGGCGAGCCGCGGGAACAAGTCGATGGCGAAGAGGAGCTTCAGCTTCCTCGCCAAAGACAGGGACCGGGGGGAGCGCCGGCCGTCGGGGGAGAACGGATCGAATGAGCCTGAGGAGCCGGAACCTGGACCGGGGGCGGGAGGCCAAGCGGATCAGAGGCCGAAGAGCCGATTCAGTTTCAGCCTGGGAAGAAAGAAGAGCACCAACATCTTGTCATAGCATACGTTCCGGCGTTCGAACCTGTGGACGAAAAAAGTCTTTATACTTGTTGAGTTTTCATATTTTCCACACTCTACCTACACACACACATATATAGTATAGGGGACGACTGACGGTACAGTGGTGCGAAGGAGTTGTTGGGGGGCCAAGCATCGTGTCGGTCGCAAAATATCCGGCTTCATCTGGACGCAACTCACCGTTGCCAGCCCCTCTGAAACCCGGGATCCAAGGCGAGATGGGATCAAACGAGGGGAGAGTTGCTGCATTTTGAGAAGTCCGGATACAAAGCGAGTTTTGGACAGGACAGGACATGGCGAAGGGCGACGACATGGATCCGCCGGCCGGCGTCAAATTTATTTGGATTCATTTTTGTATGGTCTCTGCATTGTACGATAATAGCGCATTGGCATGATCGTTTTATCCCGGCTTTGCGAAGCGAACGGCGGGGAGACGTCCCGAGAACGGTCGCAGCTTGCAACTTGGGTTCAATGTCGAGGAGGGCGAATAGAGAAGAAATGGAAGAGAGAGCCTTGATCTCGACTGGCCTTGACTGGATCGTGAATGCAGTGCCAACCAGTGGACTCGTGGCATCACTGGTTTCTTCGACGTTATGTTTTCAATTTCTTTTGACGATCCATTTCCCTGCACCACGTTACGAGACGTAGAATGCTGTGAGAGTCGCGAGGCTTTAGTTTCTAGATAGTCGTCCCTCATGGCCCCGCATCATTTCATCGCCTGTGATCAAAGAGTACAGGCAACTGTAAGAATAAGACAGATGGAAGAAAATAATCAACGGTTAAACGCCAAACTTGCCTAGATCTACAGCTCCCATGTTGATGCAATTCATGTCTAGATACTTCCCGTCAAAGGTGCGACTCTGCTTCTCATCCGTTGTGATTTCCAGCCATGTCTTCCACCCTTTCTCCGCTCCCTTTCCCCTTGCCTCCTTCCGACCTTTTCCGTTTGCCTCCTTTTCTGAGCGTTATGTGGTGTTGGGTTTATCCGAGGAGTAATTCGTAGACTATTACGAGGGTGTTGATGGCTATGAGCGGTACTATTCAGAGGCGCCGAAACAAGATATCTGTTAGCCATGTCTCCTCTTTACCAGTGGGATTGCTGTCCTGTATTCCCCATTTTCCGCCCTCTCCCATCGGTGGCGCGTAGGGTCCAACGCAACCGGGGGGAACCACATGAGCTCGGAGACAAGAGGGATGTTTGCGCGCAAGATCGGGAAGGAGAAGATGGAACTGCGTACTTCTCATCAGTGTCCGAACACTGGCAATGAGGTTGATGATCTTGGCCTTGATGCTTGCGTCGGGGCCGGCGCCAAAGGCGGGGTCGTAGGAGGATGGAGAGAGGTTGACTGGGCATTGGAACAGTCTAGTTAGCTTTGGGATTGTCCTCGACTTTGTTTCGGGTCGGGGAGGGAGAGGAAGGGAGCGGCGGGTGAGCCCGGGGTGGTGGTGTTCGAGGGGGGGAGGACGGACTGCGAGCGAGAAAGCGATCTTCGCTGAGGATGGCGATGGCGTTGATCAGGAGGAGGGAGATGTAGAAGAAGTTTCCTATCAAATACATCTTGGTCGGCGTGGACGAACGTGGCGGTCCGGCATCCGATGGGAGACTGTTTGGCGTGGATGATGGAAGGGCGCAAGCTGTCCACGAAGCTATCGACTACGACGTACAGGCCTTATGATGGTGGTGGGCAGTTGGAAGGCAACTCCACTGTTACAGTGGATCTACTAAAGTTACGAAGATACCTTAACTTTCACCACGCATATGGGTGGTGGCATAATGTTAAGAAATACTCGGAATTTGTTTGCTGACCATAGCTACCTATTCGTAAGTAATACGTTGTAAGTACCTACCTAGCTACTTAGCCACCTGCAAGGCTAAATCGAGCGATAAGCGATAAGGGATATATGACCGAAGATTTGCCGACTTTCCCCTGCCCCTTCCACATCACATACTCTGTATACTCCTCCGTGGGTATGATGTTATGATCTTGGGTTCTACCTCAGACACGTTACGATTTTCAAAACGAAATGATGAACGATAAATAAAGACCCTTCCCTTGGTTCTATAAGAAGACCAGACCTGACGCCACTTCCCGTCTTGCCCTTCTTCCAAGGTGAACTGGAGACACTGGAGATGATCAGCTTCGTCTCCCTCTCACGATGAAGTCTCTTGGTGAGTGAAGAATATCCTCATACCCTTACAGATCAACTGATACCTTCTAGATACTCTCCTTGCGCTCCTCCTCCCATCCCTCATCCTCCTCCACCTCTTCATAGCCCCACACACCAAAGTCGAGGAGTCCTTCACCATCCAATCCGTCCACGACATCCTCGTCTACGGCACGCCGACCCACGACATCAATGCCCGCTTCAAGGCCACCTACGACCACTTCACCTTCCCCGGTGCCGTCCCGCGCTCCTTCGTCGGCCCCGTCCTCCTCGCCGGCGTGAGCCAGCCCCTCGTTCATCTGGCTGGCTTCTCCCACGCCCAGCTCGTCGTCCGCGCCGTCCTGGGCCTCTTCAACGCCGCATGCCTCCTCTTCTTTGCCCGGTCCCTGGCCCGGGGGTTGGGTGTCGCCGTCTCGAGGTGGTGGCTTCTTCTGATGGCAAGCCAGTTCCACGTCATGTTCTATGCATCGAGGACGCTACCCAACATGTTTGCCTTTGGATTGAGTACGTTCGCGTCGTTCATTTGTGTGCTTGGGCTGATATTCTTTCTATGTTGCCTTTCTCTACCGCTGGCTGACACCCTACCTTGTTCCCAGCTACCCTTTCTTCCGCCCTTCTTCTTCCCCATCCTGATACCCGAACGGCGGCTGCGCGCCAACGTGTCGCCATCTCCATGCTCGTCTTTTCCACTGTCGTATTCCGGTCCGAGGTCGCCCTCCTTCTTGCCACGACGGGCCTCCACCTCCTCCTGACTGGCCGTGCTACCATCACTCAGCTCGTCGTCCCCTTCGCCATATCGTTCGTTGCCGCTCTCGCCATTTCCGTCCCGATCGACTCCTACTTTTGGCAAAAGCCCATCTGGCCCGAGCTCTGGGCCTTTGCCTTCAACGTCCTCCGCGGAGGTGCCTCCGACTGGGGCACATCCCCCTGGCACTACTACTTCTCATCCGCCCTCCCGAGGCTCCTCCTCAACCCCCTGGCCCTGACGCTCCTCATCCCGTTCGCCGCCACACATCCAGCCACCGCCCCTACCGCCCGGGCTCTCCTCCTCCCCGGCCTGCTTTTCGTCTCCATCTACTCCTTCCAACCACACAAGGAGGCCAGGTTCATCTTCTACGTCGTGCCCTCTTTCACCGCCGCCGCCGCCCAGGGTGCCAACCTCATCTTCGCCCGCCGAACCAAGAGTCTCTTCCCTCACGGTCTCCTTGCCGCCGTCGTCGCCCTCTCCGTCTTGGCCTCCTTCGTCGCCGCTTCCGCCATCCTCCTCATTTCCGCCCTCAACTACCCCGGTGGCGAAGCACTGGCCCATCTCCACGCCATCGTCGAGTCCCTCAACCCCCCCGCCACCACAGCCGCAGCTTCTTCCGTCACTGGCCCCGCCGTCCACGCCGACGTCCTCGCCTGCATGACGGGCGTCACCCTCTTCGCCCAGAACCGAGCCGGTCTGCCGCTTCTCGGCGAGGGATTCCACTCCACAATCCGTACCGTCGACGATGAAGGTCATCATCACCACCACCACCACCACGCCGCGCCACTATCGCTCGACCTGGACAAGACAGAAGACCCAACCGTACTGCGTGACTTGGCCTTCTGGTCGCGTTTTGACTACCTCCTCATGGAAGACCCGTCGCAGGTAGCGGGTGGCGCCTGGGACACCATCGCCGTCGTGGAGGGCTACGCCGGCATTGAGATTCTGCGCCCCGGTCGTGACGACGCCTCTCCGCCCGACCTGGAGGCGCAAGGACAGGGGAAGAAAGACGATGAGAAGAGCCAAGTCGTCGGCAAAGGGCGCATGGTTGAGGAAATCAAGAAGCGCATCAGGGCCCTGACTGGTGGGTGGTGGGTTGGGCCGCGCATGGAGCCGCGGATCCGTATCATGGAACGCATCAGGGACCTGGGAAATGGCCCTGCTGCCGTCGCGTCGGAGTGACGCTCTTTTTCATTACTTTAATATAAATTGCTTCTCACTCGCGACCAGCCAGGTATATGGTTGAACCATCAATTTAGAATGCCCTGCTTGATTATCATCTTCCCATCATACAACGGGGCCCGGCCACTCTTGAGTCAGAGCGCTGAAAGCTTGCGCCCAGATGCTTTTCGCTCCTCTCTTCAGTCCCTCGTCTCCCGCCGCTCTCTGAGTCGACTACAACACCAGCGAGTATTTCAACCATTATAGCCCTATCCTTCACTCGACTTAGCTCATCCACCGAGCCCCAATAATCCGCAGTAACAGCGCGAAACGAGAAAGCTCCGCCGATGCAAAACGTAAGTCCGGTCCATTATAATGGAGATCTTCCGAACAAATCACACCCGAAAACCGAGAAAGAAGAACAATTAAAAGAGTATCTTGCATTCATTGACATCTTGTCATGTCCCGAAATAACACGAAAAAACAAAGCCATCACCAAGAAAACGAATACTAACAATTCACTTCTTCTCCTCTTCCAGAGACTTTTTCCCATGGCCCAGCTGGTCGTGGTAGCCTGACAAGATCGCAGGACTCGGCGTTATAGATAGATATACTAGATAGAAAAAAAGTCCTTGCAGCGTGATATGGGAGGCAACTTCGTCCTTTCCAAAGGGGGGTATCCATCATTCCAAAACGCGTAGGGTAAACCAGAAAAAAATCATCACATGTTTTTGCGTGGGTATATAAATGTGCAGTAAATGGGTATATATGTCAGGGACATGATCGTGAAGAAGCGACGGGAGAAGGCAGACAAGTGACAGGGGGCGGGAGAACATTCGCTCCCGATTAGACACAAGACTCCTCTTGATCAGGCGTTGTGTGAGTGTTAGTTGAGCTCGCCATACCGAGCCTTGTATTTTTGAAGCTCCGACATTTGCTGGGAGACCTCATGAAGGATATCTGTGATAGAGCCGCGCAGGTCGTTCAACTGGCCGATAGGGCCATTGCCGATCGCAATGTGGCGAAGAGCCAGCGTTGTGGTGCACGTCTGCATAGCCATGTTAGCACGAGGCAGGGGATTGCAGAGAATCAAGAGTGAGATAACACGGGACGGAAAAGGAAAATAAAGAAAAAAGGGGAGAGACATACCTCTACCCTGCTCACTTGATGCTCCATAAAGTTGAGCACGAATTGTTCCGTCACCTCTCCTCCGCGCGCCTTCATCCTTTCGAGCAGCTCCGTCTCGGGCGGCTGTAGAGGCTGGCTCTGATCGCCTTCGAGAGTACTGCAGATCATTTCCAGCCGCAAGCTGACACGCCAAAGGCCCCAGATGGCATCCGGGTCAAACGACAGCTCTCCCGGCAGCAACGACGCCGGCTTGTCCACATCGGATCCGCGATCATGCTGCTGGTGCTGCTCCGCGCGGCCGATGAGCGCGTGCGGGTAAAGGGAGTAAATGACCTCGGGGTTCTCGAGCCCCTTGAGCTTCCGCTCGCCCATTTCCTTGACCTCGAAGCCCTGGGAGCTGAGGGAGCGCAGGTCCCGCCGGATCGACGTCGCCATCGTTTGGTCATCATCAAACGTATCATCCGACGACACCGATCCGGTACGGTCCGTATCTTGGTACATCTCCAAGCAGCGCTGGACCTCCGAGATGAAGTCGGTCGAAACGGTGATCTGCCCGCCATCCGCCACCGCAGACACCCGCGACGCCTTGTTGACCATGGGCCCGAAGTAGTCCATCCGCCGTGTGACTGGGTCCATCTCGTTCACCGCCTCGCCGAAATGGATGCCCATACGCACCGACAGGCCCTTGAAGATCAAGGTGTTGTCCTTGTCGTATAGGGGCTGGCAGGAGAGGGAGTTGAGAATCTCGGGCGGCCAGTTCACCTCAAGGAGCTGCATCTGGACGGCAAAACACCACAGCAGGGCTGACGTTGCTGTCGGGAAGGATACCATGAAGGCGTCGCCTTCGGTCTTGACTTCGTAACCACCGATTTGACGTAGCTGTCGACGCATGACTTCATTGTGCAGCTTGATGGCCGAACGCATCGCCGAGGGGTACATCTCCCATAGCGTCGTCGAGTTCTTAATGTCGGTAAACACAATGGAGATGTTGCCGGTCGGCGCAGGAATTTCGGCTTTCAGCCGCTGGAGCGTGGAATCGAGTACGGCATCCTTCTTCTTTCCTCTCCGCGGAATCTGCAAATCTTCCGGCACCCCAGAAGGATACTGCATGATGCTCTGTCCCCGATGCCTGATTCTCTCCATCCGTCTCTTCAGATCCGATACGCCCAGCAGCATGACCATGATCTTGCTTGTGGAGCCATACGCGATGGCGAGATCGCGAAGTTTCTGCGAGGCGCGCATCAGGTCCCCTCTCTCGGATCGGGCGACGTCGACGATCAAACCGGGAGACATGCATTCCCATAGTTTGCGGGTCCCGAGTAAGATGATGTCGTCCTGCTCCCGGATGGTCACGTTGGTGATGTACGGCGCGGCTTGGACGGCGGGCATGAGATCAATGTAGCCAAAAGCTCGAGAAACCTCCAACGTGTCGTTGAGTTTCCCGTTGCGCGAGACCCAGCCACCGGCTTCCCGAATTCGCTGACGCTCGGCCGGCTCCGCCGGGTCATGCTTGCGTGTGAGTATCTTGTGTGACCCGTCCGTCCGGATCAGCATAGCCTGCGCGTCGCCCACGTTGGCAACGTAGAGCTCCGTGCCTTGAAGATAAGCAATCGTCGCGACGCCGCCGGAATTCAGATCCTCTTTGCTAAGAGCCACCGGCTGCGAGGAGCCCTTGTGCACCTTGAGCGGTCGATCATCAATGTGCTGCGTGGCGGAGGTGACTAGGTCCTTGTTGAGCGACAAAAAGGCGCGGCGGAGAGCATCGACGGGCGTCTCGTTGAGACGCGAGTTGAGCTGCTTCAGCTCCTTGGTCAGAACCTGGCCGAAATTCTCGTGAAGATATTTCGCGAGCTTGGATCCCCCGCTAGACAATGCCTGACCGTCGAATAAGCCGAGCAGCGTTGATGTTTCGGACGAATTGAAGCGAGGCACCACCAGATCAACTGTTGAGAGATGCTCGTACTTCCCCAAGGTATCGGCCATGCCGTAGGGCAGATAGCCCGCGACAGAACCAGAGGTCCGAACTCGCCGGTCCTCGCTCTGATCGGGAATGGTAGGGTGCGTGAGAGTAACGTCCATCAGACCGAGCACGCGTAGGTTTTGCAACCTGTTAAAGTCGGCAAGCTGGTCGCGGTTCAAAGCGCCCGGGCCGACCACGGTCTGCTTGATCTCGAGACGCTTGTTGCCGGACAAGTTCAGATAGCGCAGCTTCGGGTTCAGGTTCCAGTTCCAGTCGTACGGCACGTTCGCAATGTTATATTTGAGGGAATTGCTGCCACAATCCAAGACGGTAAGCTTCTTGGCCCGCGATATGTCGGCCGGCAGATTCGTAAACTTGTTCCCGTTGATGTGTAAGACCTGAACAAGGCTAGAATCATCCAGGTCGTCCGTCGGCAACGTGGTGAGGTCGTTCCCCGACAGGTACAGCTCGACGAGCTGCGGCCAGGATTTGATCGTCCTCTGTGGCATATCGCTGATGTCGTTGTAGGAGAGATTGAGCACGCGCAGCTCGTTCAGCATGGCGAGCTGGTCGAAGACCTCATCGTCCAATTGGTTGTCCGCAAGGTACAGGTTTCGCAAGGAACCAGCAAATGTGTTTTGAAGACGTGCGGAGAGTCCCGAGTCCTTCCTTGAGGTTGCTCCCGAGGTCGCGGATGCGCCATGCGACGCCGAGCGGGAAAGAACGGACGTTTTCCTGCCGCCTTTACCATAGACCGACACCACCGAGCTCTTCCTGTCGGGACCCGAGGGAACCGGCGATGGCCCGACGCTCAGTAATGTACTGGACACTTGGCTGGCCTTTCGAGAAGCATCTGAATCATCCGAAACAGAAGTCTGAGACAGCGAACTCGCCCCCTTGCTGTTCAGAAGACCGTGTGGCTGCGGCTCCTCGCCTGATAGCCGTGGCTGCCGTGACGCCGGCCTCGGGAAGTTGTCCAGGACGTTGGAAGAGGCGTTCAGAGTCTCAAGCTTGTTGGCCCACCAGAGCTCCATGGGCAGCTTCTTCATGTTGTTACCCCTGACGTCAAGCACCCGGAGCTCGGTCATACACCCGATAGTCGGTGGTAGTTCTCCTACGGAGTTGTTGGCTATGCTGAAGTGTTCGAGCTTGTTCAGGTTGCCGATGTGCGGCGGCAAAGACACGAAATAGTTTCGGTCCAAAACCAAGCGTTCGAGATTCAAAATGTGATTAAACGACTCGTCCATGCTCGCCAGTTGGCAGTTGGACAGGTTGAGAATCTTGAGAGTCAGGGCGGGGGCCACAATCTCAAAGGTCGTGATGGGATTCGAGTTCAACTTGAGACTCCTGATCCTCTCAAAGGTTCCAACAAACTTGGAGATGGCGTTGTGGTCTGCGGACAAAATCTCCAACCTCGGCAAGTCCGAAATCACATCGATGCTGGTCATGGCATTATACTTGATGTCCAGCTCACGAAGCGACTGTAGACTGCCAAACGATGCCGGGGGCGAGTTGCCCAGCCTGTTGTTGGTGATGACGAACTTCTCGAGGTTTCGCAAATTCCCAATCTCCTCGGGAAGGCTGCCTATCGAATTAAAGCTGAGGTCGAGCTCGACCAGGCTCTCGACTGAGCAGAGAAACTGGGGGAAGCGATCCAAGAAATTGGACGAGATGTTCAGATTCCGAAGAGCCCCGTACGCTCCAAAGTATGAGGGCAGGCTCTTCAGCCGGTTGTTGGCCAGGTTGATCTTCAGGATCCCGTCCAGGTTGTCCAGGCCAGCATGGTCTAGCTGCTCGATGCGGTTGTTAGACAAGTCGAGGTACGTGAGCTTGCCTGCCTTGCCGAGACTCGGAGGCAGCTTTCGCGCCTCGTTGTTGTTGAATTTGATGTCTCTCAAGCTTTGACAGGATTGGATGAAATCGCGGGGGAGATCAAGTGACAGGTTCCGCGAGAGGTTGAGTGATATGATCTCGGCCGCCTTGGAATAGAGAGAGATGGGAATGGTGATGAGGTTACGGCCGGATAGATCGACGTGGTTGAACTTGGCCATGCGTCCGAAGCCAATGTCGCTAGACATGGCCTGAAAATCGCTTTCCTTGGACGACAGGAAAATGAACCTACAGAGGTAGCTGTTGTCCTCTCGCCCAACGTCCTCAATCCGGTCTCGCTCTTCGTAGCCGACTTGTTGGAGCAATCGTTTCTGGATCAAGAGGGGCCGTTCGCCAGGGCTCAGGACGCGAACCAGGTCGTGCTTGTGGAGGGTGATCTGGAAATTGTCTGGTGATTCCTGCGCGTATGATTTCTTGATGATCTGGGAGATGACGTCGGAAACCGTGGCATCCAGGGGCATGGACAAGGTGGAGAAAGTGCCATCCGTCTTGAAGATACGGATGCAGTAGGGAGCCATCTTCTCGTCAGGTCGAGGGGGGCTGCCCATGTCGTCGGCATCTGGGGAGATTTGGGTACTATCCTCGGTATTTCGGCGAACGCCCCAACTATCCGGTGCATTCCAGGCCCCGTTGGCGTTCTGGGACGCCACAGAGGGCTCGAGTTTGGTGCCGGTGGCTCCGGCGTTTTCCGCCCGCTCCGGATCGGCTATGTTGGTGATGATGGCCGGGTCCATGGGGGTCAGGGGCGGCGGTTTGGTCAGAATCCCTTCCATATCGTTCAGGTTCGTATCGAGGTGGAAAACTGTCCCGCTGCGTCCATCTTGCCGGTCGGTGGGTCCGATCTGCTCGTCTTGCATGTCGGCCGTCCTGCTCGCGCGACCTTTCCTGGGGGCGAATGGGAACTTGTTGAACGTAGCCACACGGTGTGTCGGAGGGCGGTCCTGAGATTCGTTCCCAGGCGGCCAGTTAAGGGGAAAAGTCGACGGGGAGCGATCGCCCAACCGGTGGAGGTCAGAGCGGGAGCTCTTGGAGACCAGGGATCGAGTAGAGCCCATCGTCGGCGTGTCGCGCAGCCGTAGGACATCGTCTTTGTCTTTGTGTCGTCGGAAACGATCTAGTATCCTCTTCTTCGGCTGATAATGTGGAGACGCCTGGCCGTCGGAGGTGGACCTAGCCTCCCCCCCGTAGGAGGAAATGCTGCTGTTGGGCGTAGGGCTTTGTGCACGGGACTGGGACGAACCGTACAAGATGGTGGCCGCGGATCCTCCCCTCTCCCTCGCATTCGGCATATGGATGCTAATCTGAGGATCATCCCGACCGGCGATCGGTCTCGGAATTCTACCATCATCGATGCTCCTGTTATGACGCTGATGGTAATGGTGGGGATAATGGTGGATGTGGCTGGGAACATGAACCCCTGATTGACCAGAGCGGTTGGAAGACGACGTCTTTGGCGGAACATCGGGTTTGGTGCCGTCGTTCAAGAAGCGGTCGCGGTCCGGGCCGGTGAGCATGTCTCTGATGGGAGCTTCGCCATATTTGGCAATATCCTGTGGGTGGCAACATTGTTTTTAGTGGAAGAATCGAGAGAGGTGGGGAGGCAGTCAGCGTCAACCTACATCAGAGTTCTGGTAAAGAAACGGGACGACCTCGGGGGCGGGGACCGGGGTCCGAGGCCGAGACGAGGCAGGCGAAGCATCTCTTGTGTGATCAGTGGCGTTGGAGTAGTTACGTTCCCTTGATGCGCGGGAGTGGCTGTTCGAGTACGAGCGGTCCTTCCCTACAGAGGTCGATTGGAAACTGGCGTCGGAGCCTTCACGACCCGGGAATTCCTCGCCGAAAAACCCCTGGAGCTTTTGCAGGCCTCCTCTGCGAGCACCACTGTTTTTGGAACCCTGGCTACTGGCGGTAGCAACGCTCACCTGCGACGGTCGGCGCTCGTCCGCGAGGGGGAGGGTTTCGGGCGAATCGTGAAGGGCAGACAGCTGAGACGGACGCCCCGACGGCCCAGGCCCCCTGGCAGTTGACCTGAGCGCAGGCGAGAGTGAAGGGCCGTTGACGAAGGCCTCCTCGTCGTCGTTGTAGTAGAAGCTAGTGGGCATGGGCTGGCCCGAGAAACTCGATCCTGTAGGCGTATTGTTGTTAGGGGCGGGGGCCGGGGCGGAATTCGAACCAGCAGTGCCAGCACTGCTACCGCCTCCTCCGCCAGCGCCGCCGGAGACCATCCAGGGAGCAGCCTGGGACATGGTGCTACCAGCGGAAGGGGGACAATGCTGGATGTGGGGAAGGCGGCCGCCAGTTGAGTCGAGCACGGCTAGGTCGCGACGATAATTGGCGAAATCACTCAGGAGGCGAGAATCGCGGCGGGACTCTCGACGGGAGTCGCGGCGGGTGGGAGGCGCGTTGGAATTGTTGGAGGTAGGCGACGGGGCGCGAAATGCAGCAGCTTGCGCGGCCGTAACAGGTGAGACTTGGGGCTGGCTGGTATCTCTAAGAGAGGGCCTAGGAGTATAGCGAAAGGTAAGCATGGAATGGCGGCATGTCTTTAGACCACAGAACGAGACGAGGTGACAGAAACGCGAGACAGATTTCGAGACGAGGCGCCAAGGAAGGCGTCGGCCCAACCATCCTTTCATCAATTCATCTGGTCGGCAGGCGACACCGATCAGGAGGAAGGGGTTTATAGCGCCACAAAAGGTTGCTATTATAGGGCGGGTGACTTATTGGGCAGAGGAGAGAAGGGGGTATTTTTGGAGAAGCAAACAATGAATGGTGAGCGGGGGAACAGGGGTACCAAAGGACAAAGCGACGGATATGATCGAGGTAACTCACCTGCGGTCCAATGAGTAGCCATGATCATCTGGTTTCAGTCCTCTGGTGGTAGGTTTACGGGAGGCGGAGGGGGCGGCATTGGCGGTGGGCGAGGGGGGCTTCACAGTGACGGAGGAGTGGGAGCTGTCGGCACTACTACTCGTCGCGGAGCTAAACCGGGTGCCGACCTCATGCTGGGTCATTGTCGTCACGAGACCGCGTCGGCAGCTTCAATCAATGGCCATGCCTTCCGACCGTTGCTGATGCCCCAGATGGGAGGGGATCGTGGGGCGTGAGAACACTGGATAGTTGTCGAGACTACCGGTGGAGACAGGCGAATGGCGATGGCGACGACCGGTCGGGTCGGTCGCGACAATTGAGGAAGACCCCGGCGCAATGAAGGAGACCGGGAACGACGCAAGGAGGAGATGGATATCAAGCGACGGGAGGCGGAAGGCCACGGGAGAATTGTGGCAGGCGCGTGGCGTGTTAACAGTGACAGGAGGACATGCTCGCGCGGGATATAGCCCGTAAGGTAGGTCAGGTCAGGTCGGTAGGGGAGGCTGTATCTGAGGTCTGTCTCGGTGGATAGGAGAGGGGGTTCGAACGGGCGGCAGCAGCAGCGCAGTAGAATGACGCGGGCCCTTCTCAAGATGGGACGCAGTTCGAGCTCGAATTTCGATGAAGGGAAGACAGGGCTGGAGATGGACGACGAAGGTTGGAATGGGATGGCCTTCACAGGGTCGTGGGAATACCATCCATGAACGGTTGGTGGTTGGCGGTTGGTGGCTGGTGATTGATGATGAAAGAAGGAAAAAGGTGGGTTTGTTGAGTGGGCAGCGCAGTGATGGGGAGGGGGGGAAGGGGATTGGATTAGATTGCACTGACGACAGTATACAACGTACCTACGTATCTAGGTACCTAGGTATTGGGGGGTAATTCGGTGGGGGTAACCTTACTTTTACGGAAGTACTCACCGGTAATACTTTCCTCGCTCATTGAATGGAGCACCCTGTGATTACCAAGGTACACACAGTACATCGTTGTACATGCCACCCAAACTGTAGCAGGTTTCGTAGGTAGAGAGTACATACGGCCGTAACATTGGAACGAGGGCTTCCGCGTCTTATTCCAACAACTACTCTCAAATCATGGACTTGCAAACACATTATATAGATAATCAATTGGCACAATTTGGCCATTCGAAATATTGCTAGGTGTTTGTTGAACCTGTGTGGAATTGTACGCTGGCCAGCTACAATTGATGAAATCATATTACGAATAATTATGGCTAGCGAATTTTCAGGCCGGGCGGTTTTCGGGGAAGCTAGAGCCGAATAAGACTAGCAGGGTGTGCTTATTGGCTTACAGCTAATTCCGGGGAAGTGTACGGATATCCGTATACAACGTATGTCCTTCCTAGACAATCCAGGGTATATACTCTGGGAGACTCGAAATTAATATATGGACAACAGAAACTTATGATATGGTGGCTGGGCTTGGTCATCTTCTCTATTTCCTCTTTTATACGTTGTATTCTTACTTTCTTTAGATTAAAAAAGAATAGGTAGAAAAGAAAGTCAAAAAAGTAAGAATTTATGTAGTTTCGTATCTGTTTCTCATTCTCATCGTGTTATGCTAAAAGTACGTTCGAACCATTCGGTGGTCAAAGCGTTCATTGCCAAAAATAACCCGCATGTACTGTACATACTTTGTCTGTACTGGTACGTTGTACGTTGTACGACGACCCTGCGAGCACTGGCAGTAGGTACAAGTATGACATAGCAATAATGTGCGATATCGTCCAGTCTCAAAAAAGGACGGATTGTCTGTGAGCATCTTCCTTCGCTGCCTACTCCGTGGCACCGTTTTCCACGTCGGAAGACGGGTGCTTCATAAAAGGCACCACTGGAGGGGAAGTATGGCAAGGCTGCACAAAGTACATACATACACACAACGTACGTCGTACATATATGCTTCCTGGGGTGACCATGCGCTGCACAGTCGTCACAGAAAAAGGTGCAATAAGGGACGTTCAGTGATGCAATACAACGGTACCGAAAACTCCAGGCTAGCAGTCTGTACAAGCGAAGGCCTATGTTCTCTTGTCTCGTTTCGAATAAGCTGCGAGCGAGTAGGTTCCGCCTGCCGTAAAGGAGAAATCGGAACCAAGGGAACATAGGGGCGTCAAGTCTTTGGGATGGAATGCACTGGATTACCTAAGCAGATTGGCCCACGGAGGATAGGATTGCTCTGCCGATTCTGGGTCTCGGTGAGTCGGTGACGGGCACGACAACCAACCCGACCGACTTATACCAAGTAAGTTGGGCTGTGTCCATGCTTGGTCATGGGCGCCATGCCGGAGTTAAATGAGGATGGCGGGAACAAGCTCTATAAATAATGTGCAAATCTCTTTTTGTATAACTATTCGGCCTGGGAGTATTGGCCGTTGACTGTTGCCATTGATTACACCTAACTATAAATCAGTTATATGTTGCAAGAATGGACGCTGATGGATGATAATCCTGTTGTCTCGCGCCTCGGCCTATGACAGTCATTCCACAAAAGACAAGCCATTGTATTAGAGAAATGATGGGAAAGGGGAAAAGTAGACGGGCGAAAAAAAGAAGAAGGAAACAAAAAAGGAAAATAAATACAAAGTAGAAGTGAAACGAAGACAACAAGATAGACAGACCTCCCTCTTGTATCCAATCCAAAAACCAGCACATTACCGCCCATATACCTAGGTATAGACTTCGGGCGCACTTCTTTCAGGGGGGCAACTACAATCGGCGTCTCAATTTTAGGCAACCCGTCCACCTCTCCTTGACCTTCGCCCACGGGCCCGGTCCAGCCCATTCATTCACCGAATTCTTGATTACATTTGGGTTTTATTCTCCATTCTTTGCGACCATTCCATGTATCGTCGCCGTGATGCGCACGCCGTTCCTACACCATAGTGTCCAGTAACGTAGCTCCAACGGGAGGAATTAAAGCTTGAGGACCAGCTGATACCCGCCCGCCTGTCTACGCTTGCTATACACACCTGCTTGTCTATCCTCGCGACCTGAGCAAGTGAATTATAGACCTGATAGTGTGAATATATCATCACTATGTCCTGATCTCCATCCCGAACTGTCTCGACACCTGAACCTCCTCACTGGCCCCTCCGGAAAACATGTCTGGAAGCGTAGGTAATAGCCAGCTGCGTGCCTGGTGGAAAGAGAGCTCGGTCTATCAAGTCTATCCAGCCTCTTTCCAAGACTCGACCGGCTCGGGCGTTGGTGATCTGAAGGGCATCATTTAACGGCTGGAGTATTTCAACTCTCTCGGCGTGGACCTTGTCTGGCTCTGTGACATCGCTAAGCGTCGTATCAGGGCTGTGATATCAGCAACTACCGTGTCGTATAGACCCTCGTTACAGTAGCATCGACGACGTCGACCTCCTCATGAATAAGTTCCACGAGTGCGGCATGAAGCTCGTACTCGACCTCGTCAACCATATCATACCAGTGACAGACATGGATGACTCCAGCACTCCGCAGCTCCAAGGACAACCCGTACCGTGACTGGTATATCTGGCGCAAGCCCATCCACGATGCCCAAGGGAACCGCCAACCACAGAACAATTGAGTCCCTCATTTTCAAGGCATGTCAATTCTGCTACTTCCCGTGCCGCGATACCCCCTGCCCTATGACTTGACAGGTATTACCTACCGCCCCGTCCTCGCATTCCGACTGAACCGTGAAGGCAGCGCGTGGGAATAGGACGAAGCGACGGGAGAATTATCATCTCCACCTCTTCTGTCAAGGGTAGCTTGATCTTAACTGGGAAAACCCTGCCGCGATGCCGTCCGCGATATCATGCACTTCTGGCTCTCCGTGCGAATCTACGGCTTCCGCCTCGACGTCATCAACTTCATCGCAGGGACCAGCGCTTCCCCGAGGAACGGCCTACAAGGATATCGACTGCCTGAACCACTGGAAGTACGTTCTTCCCCCTTATGTCTCTCAGAACCTCGCCCCCTCTAGGCAATGCTACAGTCTATGGAACACGGAGAACAAACTGCCCTAGAGACAGATGGCGAGAAGACACCACTTAGACAGAGCACGAAATCAAATAAACTCCTCTCGTTTGCAACGGCGTCTAGTCATGCGATGGTATTTGGGGCCACACGTAATCTTGGCCATCCGATAGTAGAATCATATATTCTGCTCATGAAGCCGACATGGCTTAGCTTCTCGATGGTATGGATAAATAGGGGAACCAACTTCTGGCCCCACAAAAGTATAGAGGCAGAACTCGTAAAACATTTCGACATCAGAACAAGGTGGCGTGGCAGCCAAGCGGCTCCTACACAAAGGCGTCTGCCTCCTCGGCATCCTTTTCGCTTATCGGATCCTGCACCGTGTCCAGCAGCTCCTCGTTGAGTAGTTCGCCGACATCCACGCTGGCCTCCAGGATAGACCTCGCCCCCTCGGGATCCACGTCCATGTCTTCCATGATCAGGCGGACTGCTAGCTCAGGAACCAGCACCGTCGACACAAAGACTGCCGTTCCCCGTGCCGACACGATGGGGTCTTCAATGGCTCGCCTTCGCAAGGTAGAGGCAAAGCGCCCGACGAGGTGTTCCGACATGGCGCGCATCCCCCGTGGGCCGTAATACCCGGGGGCAAGGCTCCGCTCCGTCTTGCGGATGGTCCGCTCCTGGCCCTTGCTCACCCTGGCGGCGAGAAGGGAGCCGTAGTGCGACGTCTCGCCATTAACGATCCGCCGGATGAATTTATCGTGCCGAGAGAGCCGACTCGCCAGGGTATCCCAGTTGATTGTCGGATACCCCTTTGTTTTCCACGTTTCCTCCGCTGTCTTCTTCTTGTGTAGCTGGCAGAACTTGAGTTGCCTATTAATGCTTAGATGGGTTCCACGGGCGAAGCTCTTAAGCAAGACCCCGTCAACGGGCTGGGAGCACATGGGGCATCGCGCTGGCGCCTCCTTCGCGGACGACATGTGACTCTCGGTACTCTTATCGACCGATTCCAAACTCATGTCTGGCCGTGTTTGTGATTGTTGCCCAACCTCTCCATCGTCACTCAAAGGGCTATCGAGACCCATGCCCGGCAAGTCGGCCGGAATTTTGAACGCAGGATTTGACAACAATGTGTCCAGTCGTTGTGAGGAGACCTCCAGCGACTTCATTGCAGAAGACTCTAGCTTAGTGTCTAGCCCCGTGCGCGATGCTTTGCCGGTCGGCTCGCCAGGTATGTCCGCAGGTATACTGAGTGGCACCTTGGTCTTTGCCTCTGGGTCGCTAGGCATGTCCACAGGTATACTGAGTGGCACCCTCGGCTTTACCTCCGCTGGTTCCATGTCCGAATCCGGCAAGTCTAGAGGTATCCAGATGCCTGGACGTTTAGAATCACCAGAGTCTGCCGCTTTAGAGACGGGACTCGAAGGAGGAAGTTCCACTGGAACTTGAAAAGATGCAGTTTTGGAGACTTGCCGCGAGGCAGGGTCTGCCTTTTGTCAGCGGTATCTCTTGCAACATGATGAACAAGACTCACCTCCCTCCTGGGATCTAGAAAAAGACCTCCTGGGAGCTTTTCTGCCATATTTTCTGTTGGCTTGTTTGACATTGGACCAGTTGAAAGCATTCGTGTGGTGATCGCTCTCCTTGGAACTGGGTCCTGGAGACGAGCCTCTCATTTTGCTCCTCTGAGAGCTCGAAGCGGCGACGGCATTTGGGACATTATTGCCGTCCAGATCGTCCAAATCGTTGGCGTCACGCTTGATACCCCTGGTCTCGGCCGCTGCCTTGTTCGTGTTTCGTCTAGCTAGTGGTGCCCGACTCTCGCCCCGGCTCTGAAAAGTAGTTTTGGTGCTCTTGCCAGATCGAAAGGAAGTGGCTTTGATATGGCCCCGTGGTGGTGAGTCTGTATCGCTCTGAGAGGTGTTTTCTTTGTCGACCAGTGCGCCTGTGACCTCGTCTTTGACTGAAGAATCGTCTCCAGATGCATCCTGACAACTCTCTGCATCAGAGTCCTCGGGTGGAGCATGGATGTCCTCAGGAGTCTTGGCTCTCTTCCGTATAGGACCTTCTCGTGGTTGGCGGCCGATCTGCCTCAACAATGGTGTTGCATGCCTGGTAAGGCCGAGCGTCCTTTGCTTTCTAGGAGGCATGGCCGAAGGTTTGTGCCTGGCCCGGTAAAGGACAGCCTCTCACTAAGTTATATTTCCCCAGACCAGAGTTGCCAGACAAGGACGACCATGGGTTCAGTCAACGGCTGTGGACGCCTACCGGGGTCATTCAAGCTGCTCTGCGTTGAGCGGATATTGACCTCATGTCAAAGTGATGAATTGCCATGCGTGGTGGTCGTGTGAATCAGATAAGGATGACGGGAGATCCAGCTCACAGATTAAGTCAGAGATGGCAATGGCTTATTGCCTTGTCGTGGTGCTTTTAGTGAATCAGATAAGACTCTTAAGGTTAAGAGCGTCAGTATATCTCGTCAATGGCTGTGAGGGACGCGGTCGGACGCGCCTTGACCTTGCCGTGTGTGTGTGGACACAGTGTCTTCGGTATGCACACGGCCCACCCATATCCGATTGCAAATATGTACTCAGTACCTTTCTCCTCCTTGTAAAGAAGCTTTTCCCTTGGCTCAAATGGCATTATTCTCCACTAAAACCATCGTCCTGAAGTACCTATGTACATGCCTACCCTGTCTGTACAGTGTTCCAACCCGTGGACTTGCCAGGGGTGCCCCAAAGCTCCAGATCGACCACGAATGCCTTCACCACCAACGCCAACAACGTACTTCGTATGGTCCTGTCGTGAAAATCACAAGGTCAAATAATTTCTCTAGGGGTCCGCTAAACCCATAAACCACCCCATATCCTATATCAGTCTTGTGCGCCGAAATGGCGACGCTCAACAGGAAATATGCCAATCTTCCTGATCTTGTTCGTTCCCGTCCACCGAGGTTTCTCATGATCCCCGTCGTACTAATGGTACACAGGACTCAGCTCCAGATATATACGAAACGCCAGAACTGACCGACGACATCTCTACCGTTCCCGTAAGCACACATGGATCCTCACCATGGGCGCCTGTCCGCATGCCGACTAACCAAAATCCA
Organism: Sodiomyces alcalophilus JCM 7366; assembly: GCF_042370955.1. Classification (NCBI taxonomy): domain Eukaryota; kingdom Fungi; phylum Ascomycota; class Sordariomycetes; order Glomerellales; family Plectosphaerellaceae; genus Sodiomyces; species Sodiomyces alcalophilus. The sequence continues at coordinate 4,776,053 of NW_027263533.1, forward strand.
ACGCAGACTACGACCGGCAGATCACAATCGGACGATGAACTCGACGACCACGATGACGATGACGCAACGGGCATCTCTCGATCTCGTCTCCGGATAGACGAGGCTAGATCCCGTTTCCTCCCTTACAGTGTCGACGCAACATCGGCCGATTTTTCCGATCGTGTCGACGGCAAGCGAAAGTCCTACAAAACATCCACGCGCCGACAGCGCATTCTACAAGACGGTACCGAGGGGATTGGCGATTTCAGCGACGATGACGAGCAAGGGGAGAGCCTAGACCGTAAAATCGCACGATTACAGCGGGAGATTGCGGAGGCAAAGGAAGAACATGGGAAGAAGGCAGCCGCATCGGCCTCGCAACCGCCAGAGGGCGATGACCAGGGCGACAAGCTTGCATCTCTCAGCGAGATGCTCGACGAGATATCCGGAATCAGCGAATCTTACATGCGGGGGCCACGGGCTGCCGCTTCTGGGCCAGCGGAACCCACGGCGACACCAGCGGAAACAGGGATGGCTTCTATCGATGGCAGCGCAACCTATACCGTCACTTACGCGCCCACGTACGAACAGAGCCACGCTCTCGCCAAGGCAGCCGATTTCGACCGCCGCCTCATGCTCCTTGAGAAGGCGATTGGCATAAATTCGGCAGCTCTGCCCGAGGTAGACGTCAGTGGTCTCCCACGAGCTATCCTCCCCACCGTGGACGGACTGCAACGTCAGATTGTCACCTTGTCGCAGGCATCAACAACAAACCTCGACGCCATCTCACGGCGCGTTAGGACTCTGACGCAAGAGGCCCAGCAGCTCGAGAAGGCCCGTCAAGGGGCCAAGAGCGCCCAGGAGGCGCTGGAGGCCCAGGGCGTGGCCACCGAGAGGCCCGAGGACTCGGAGCAGACGGCCAAGATCAATGCGCTCTATGGCACCCTGCCGACGATCGAGAACCTTGCGCCCCTCCTCCCGCCCCTGTTGGACCGCCTCAGGTCCCTTCGGACCATCCATGGAGATGCCGCATCCGCGAGCGAGACGCTCGAACGCATAGAGCGGCAGCAGGCGGAGATGGCGGCCGACATCAAGCTGTGGAGAGAGGGTCTAGAGAAGGCCGAGGAGTCCGTAAAGCAAGGTGATGCTACCATGGCTGGAAACATGAAGGCCATGGAAGGTTGGATTAAGGATCTGGAGGCCCGGATGGCGAAGCTTTCTTGATGGTCTCCCAATAGATACCCCATATCGCGTGCTTTTTAAGAGAAATCTGGACACTTGGGAATATGCGTCCCATAATTATAAAGTTATACGAATATAAGTTGCCATACTCTGTGAGAACAAGCATTATTACATACGGATTTGTTTCGTATTACATGTGATAACTAGTTTCGCCGTGTTAGTAATACGCGGGACCAGGGATAGAAGGAGCGCGGGCTATAGTCACGTGATAGAGCCCGGACCTTGTATGCGCTGAAATTTCTCATATTTTAGCTCTCGATTTCATTCCTCCACCACCTTTTCACCTTTCTCTTCCTCCTCTGAAACTGAACGCGAGCAAGCGTTGTGCGTATGCCTATTTGCGTGCTCCTTCAGGTAAGATCCTCGTCTCCCCTTAGCATTCGTATTACGCAGGAATGATGCTACATTATAGCATGTATTACCTGATCATCCCTGATGTATTTTATTATCACCAAGATCTCTGATCCTGCATTATGCTCAACGCTGTTTTCTTGCACTTTTTGTCGAAGACTCTCGAGACTGACTGGAGAAAAGCTGTAGGGATGGTTGTGACGTTGACACGATGACTGCTGTACCTCGGCCGCCAAGTGGGCACTTCAATGTGCTCTACTTTGCGAGTGCCAATTCATTCACATCGAAACAGTACGAAGCACTGCCGGCGCCTCTACCTCTGGGCCAGCTGTTTGATGCCCTAGAGGAGAGGCATCCCGGTATGAAGTCGAATATTCTCGACTCGTGCTTGGTTACCGTCAACTTGGAATATGTAGATGTGCCAGCAGATGGACAGGCGTCAGGTACAATTATCAAGGAAGGGGACGAGGTCGCCATTATCCCCCCGGTCAGCTCGGGTTGACACGTTCAAACTGTTCCGTATTTACGTATCAATGAATACTCTTTACCGTTACGTCCATCTCCTGAACCTTACCAGTTGTCCAATGATCCATCTGTATCTGTATCGATTTGACATGGGCGTATTTAATCAAGCGACTGATTGCTCTGATTGTAAATACCTCTATCCAAGAGCCATCGACTTCGCGTAGTTACGTCGTTGCTAAATTATGGTGATAGTCGTCGCTTTCAGGAACGTCATAGGCATGTGTACCATGCGGGCGGCTACATGCGGGAGTCCATCTTTTCCTGTAGCCCAGAGCGGACAGTGACGTTGAACGAGAGTTGGGAGGAACACACGCCCTGTCTGGTGTAAAAGCAGTCCGTCTCCCCGTCCCGGACGTTTACGCATCTGCTTCCATCACTTCTCTGCTCGTCGAAACGACAAAAGGAGCACTATTCCACTCAAGCTATCCCTATGAGTACTATGACTAGCAGCGGAAGAAGCGCTCCGCGTCGGACTCGGTATCGGTGGGATGTCGGATGGCTTCGAGCTAACGACAAGGGCCATTTCACATGGCAGTGGGCATTGATGAATTGATCAACAAGCAGAGCCACTAACCATGCTTGGTTAATCACTCGACAAAACATGTCCTACTTTCCTTGCTTCTTTGATGTGGACTTGCAAGACCTCATCGACCCCTCGAATCCCGCCGCTCCCCGAGATTTACAGTCCATTCCATTCCATCCCAGGTCGGGACATGCATGGTCCGTACATTTTCTCATCGGCGCTCCATGAGGGGAGGGGAAAATGAAGGGCCAAATCCTCCATCATCTAACATTCGGATTGGGGTGAGGGCATCTGGATTACTTTCCTCCGTGACCCCTATCTTCGAATTCGGTCATGCAGGAATTTGTCAGCTTATGTGTATATAGTGACTCATACACCCAATCCCCCATGGTTGACGTTCCATTCCAAGGGGGGGAGAGACTAATCAAAGCTGGTGAGTAGTCGCAATGAAGAAAGCCTGGTTCGGGAGGCAGATCATAAGTATGTGTCGTCTTTCACTTCGAGAATATTCGGAGTGGAAACAATGAGGGGTTTCATGAGCGTTTCCCCACGCTCTCACTGCGTTCATATCCGTAAGGCGGGGCAACAAAATGTGCGAATGGTCGATGGTTTGGTGGGGATATATAAAGACATTGGCACGACCTGCGTGTTAAAAAAGGAGGGGAGGCGCACGAAGCACGAAGCCTAGACTCTAACACGCAGCACGCAGCACGCAGCACGAAGCTTAGCACCAGCCAGTCTCAGAAGGGAATATCGCAAGATCAAAATCTCCGTCCCATTGCCGCCCAGAGCCACGAGCACCATGACTGTTTACGTCGTGACAGGCACAAGGACCGGTATCGGCCTGGAATACGTCCGCCAACTTGGCCGCTCTAAAGACAACACAATCGTGGCCGCCGTGCGGAACCTTCAGGGAGATCTCGCCGCTCTGCGCGCCGCTCAAGGCGCTTCCGAAGGCACCGTCCACATCATCGAATGCGACGTATCTTCCGAGTCTTCCGTCGCAGGGCTCGCGGCGAGGGTCGAGGGCGCCATCGGCGCAGGAACACAGATTGACGTCATCATCAACAACGCGGCCATCCTGCAGTCGCCGGATCAGACCGGCCTGACGGTGACGCCCGATGCCATCATGTCACATATGAGCACCAATCTCGTGGGACCGGCGCGCGTGCTGCAGGTGTTGCTGCCGCTGCTCTCGCCCATGGCGATTGTGGCCAACATCAGCTCAGGGATCGGCAGCCTCGATATGTTGTCGGACGGGCGAATCGGGGCGGGTGTTACGCCGTATAGCATCAGCAAGGCGGCGCTGAACATGCTGACGGTGCATCAGGCGCAGAACCTCAAGGACAAGGCCATCGTGGTGGCTATCGATCCGGGCCATGTCAAGACGGAGCTGGGCGGGCCCAATGCCGTGGTCGAGATCGAAGATAGCGCGAAGGGAGTGTTGGGTGTGCTCGGCGGACTGAAGCGGGAGGACACGGGCAAGTTCCTGTTGTATAAGGGAACGGAGCTGCCGTGGTGAGGAAGAGGTAGAAGGCAGGCTGGTGCTGCGGCCATCCATTCAATCCTGGATGGGAAGACGAAGAGGCGCCGGATCGGAGTACTATACCTGGCGGATGTTCTGCTCGTGCACTTACAGACTTGAGAAACTCGAGTCGTTCTGGTACGCTTCGTTGAACGTCTGTCCCTGCGCCAGGGTGAGCGGTATATGCGGTTGTCCGGATGTTGATGGCATTTCCAATACCATGTTGGCCTCATGTCTCATCTTGAGGCATGATTTCATGAGCGTCCACGGAGCGTCAGTGATAGGGAGCGGCGACGAGCTGTCAGTATAGCCGAGTAGGCTGAAAAGAAAACGTTCCAACCAAGTATGTTGGTACAAGCGTTAGTAGTAGCATGGACGAAGTAGTGTATTATTAGCGCATGTTCCAACCCCTTTACCCAGGTTAACCGTGATGCTAGCATTTCAGCCGGATACCCTAAATATGCTTTAGTGTGGAAGTAGCTATTTTTCCGTTATTGGTGTCACGTTATGTTGTACTTTTGGCTTCTTCCCGTGCAGGCACACGACACACACCAATCATCCACAATTACGAAATATGTACGTTGTACTTCGTACGTTGTACTCCGTACTGCCTGCAGGAACACCCGGCACTCAAACCAACCCTGTCATCTCCCCCCTCAACTTGGACCTTTTCCTTTTGTATCTCAATTCTCTCTTGCGTCGATCTAGTCCACAATGCCACAAGCCGGAAGATTCTTGGCCTTTTCATTTTACCTTTTGTTTTTGTTCTATTATTTTTCTTTTTTTATTCTAGCCCAGAAATGCCAATTTACAGACAGGCGAACCCTGTTTCGGCTCCCCACCAAAGCTTTCCTTCTTTTGTCCATCTCGGCGGCGAGAAAACAGAACACCAACAACATCAGCAGAGCAGAGCCTGGAACTTCGGCCCTCAATTCCTTCCAACTATCTACAACGTAGGTACAATCCGTTGTACATATGTTTGGAAGACCATCTTACATAAGACTGAACCGCAAGCATGGCTCTTGTCTCGTTGGCACTTGAAAGAAAGCAACTGCAAATCGAGGGCCGCCGTTCAGTCTGTGCATGTGCAATGCAATGGACCGACCATGCGGGGATCGCGGGGCGAATGAGACAATGAGATGGGGAAGGAGGCTGCTTGGGGCTGCACGCCACGCCGCATCCACACCCAATCTCTCTTTTCTGCACCCCTGAGGTGCAATATGAAGGTGGGTATCTACAGGGACAAGGGCCTAACGCTCCCCTACGTTGTAGGTGGTACTTCTCTCTCTCTCTCTCGTGTCTTCGTAGTCAGATTGGCTGAATAGGTTCTTGGTGTGACCAAGGCCGTGGGATTACTTACTTGGCTGTGGGTCTCATCTGTGCTGAGAACGATGAGCCGCCTTTCCGAGCGAACAAAGAAGAAACCGTACGTTGTACGTTGTTTGTGCCTGACACCGGACCGTTGTTGACCGATCCAGCAACATCTTTCAGAGTCGATATTCTTCTTCTACTTCGTCGCGGATCTCATCATCACTTTCCACCCATCTGAATGCGGCGCAGAGCTACTAAAGATAAGCCGGTGTCGCATATCGACTGTGGCTTGCCTCGAAGCGTCCACGCGAGACACATGGCACTTTTGCGCCTCCTTACCCTTCCCGGCTCTTGCTACGGTATGAATTTACCCGGATTCAGGCTAAATGACCAGAAGCTGGGGAGACCCGGTCGACTTGCCGTTCCCCACATTTCTCTCCTCTTGGCCTTTTTCATCTAGTACTCGAGGCCAACCGAGAGGACGGGGTGATTGTGTCAGGTGCTCACTGTTCGCTCCAACTGCCAAGAGGTCTGCTACCTACCCCGACCAACGAGTTCCGCGGGGGAGAAGGGGCAGAAGAGCAGTCAATCCCATGGGGAGAGGGTCCCATTGGAGAAGCTTACCGAGAAATCCCCCATGTTATCGATCTCGTGGGTCATCCACCGAACGCTGCATTGCGAACCAATTGACAGCTTGCCCGGACCACCCCCAGATTGACGACCGTAGGTTGTACGTTGTATTGGGACTCGAAATCCTTCAGAAGTTCAGCAGCCGGGTCTGGGTGGCTCTCGAATCAGTCATATCACGATCATGCGCTCTGTTCTTCAGGTCGAGAACTCCCCTCGGATGATCCTGTTGGTGCTGGGCGAACAGGCGGCCCCCAACTCTGAAAGCCTGGAATCTGCAAAACAGACGAACGTGATGATTTTATCCGTTTCGATATTTCGGCAATGCCGTCTCCAACTAACCTGCAGTCTTTGGTACCGAGATGATAGTTCGATGCAGGGTGCAGTTATTAAGGATACTGCCTGGGCCTTGTCTTGCGCCAACATTGCGACACTATATTTCGATTGCCACATGGCATTGGGTCGTCGCGCTTTTTTGCATTCTCAGCGAGATTTGAAGCGAAAAGACTAATGAGCCCATCATACAAAGCGCCGTTCCCACGAACAAATCCCGTCCCCACTACCTACTAAGCATCACATGCCACAGTGAGGGCAGGCTGGTCCTGGCACGCCCACCACGCTAAAGACGGGTTGCTACTGGTAACATTTACATCATCAAATGCTGGCCGGGTTGTCGTATCACGCGTCCCTTCAACTACCGTGGTAGATAGGTAATAATTACGGGACACAAGAACTTTAACGCCACAATCACTTCGCGGGCGGCGGCAAGCGGCTGCTCCTACGACGACGACGACGACAACGACGAGAGCCGTGCAAGGTGCAACGTCCGAAATCTTACCTAGTCCGGCACTCCCCTTGGGGGTTTTGCATCATCAACCGGCCTTTACCGAGAGCCGGCTCCATTAGTATCAGGAGACCCGTCGACCGTCGACCGTCGACCGTAGACTGTTGACCGCTGGCCGTTGACCGCTGGCCGTTGACCGCTGACTGTTGATTGTCGACTGTTGACCGTTGACCGTTGACCGTTGACCGTTGACCGTTGACCTTGACAATACAAGGCTCCAAGATTCGTGCTCGGTACGGCATTCCAATCAAAACGAGAGATTCGTCCAGTGAACTGTTAGCGGATGCGTTTGCGCGCTACCCGAGCAAAGCCATGCTGCTAAGATTTGAGTACCTTACGAACTAGTGCCAAAATTCACCCCGTACCTACGGCTTTCGCCTCGGCGGCTACAGCTTCCACGAATGTTCTACCTCGTAATAAGGCGTGCCTAAGTCGGGTAGGCTAGCGAGAACCACTGGGAATCCACCTGTACGAGCGTCCTCTTGGACACCGTTCACCCCACATTCACCCCTTCCATGCACACTTGGCCCCCTGGGGAACAGAGAGTGGAGATTATGCCAAGGGATTGGACTAGGTTGACTCCCTGATGGCCATACCGCCGCCCCCTGTGTCTCATCATTTCGGGAAACTGGACCGGACAGCAAGCTGGTCCTTTCACGCCACAGGGTGCCCTGAAGTCAGCTTAGCCTCTAACGACCCGATGCCATGCTGACCGAGACTGGATACCCAAGAAATACCAAGATGGAAAGACAGCAACATATCCCGGAATGTTGGTCGGCCCAAGCTGGCACAGGCTCTATTTTCTATCACATTTCTCTATGTACAACGTATGTACAACGTACGTTGTACACCCACCCAACACCTCGACCCGACCGGGGCAAAACCTGGGGCGCTCCGGGGCCATACCTCCTACGTTATATTCTGGGGGACCAACTCTGGGGCTGATCCTGCCAACGCAGAGCCACATCTATGTGGCGATGTAGTCGGCCCAACAATAATGAAAGTCATATGCGAATCATACTGGCGTCGTGAAATCGCGAATCGCATCGTCAAAGGCAAAAAGAAGGCGCGCCGGAGGCAAAACGAGCAAGTCTAGAATAACCGCACAACGTATTCGATACACTGAGAAGCATGGAATGATTGATGGCCTGGACGAGGCGCCTGTACTCACTCTCTCACTTCCCGTTCTCCCTCTGCCTGTGCTGGTTTGAGGTCTCTCGGCATGGGAGGCTAAAAGCCCGACCTTGAGGTTGGTTCATGTGTTTGGCTGTTTGGCGACCGAATATGATTGAGTGCTCAATATGATTCTCCTTGGCGTCTCCTAGCCTTGCAGTTTTCGGTTGCGGAGGACAAGGGCGAAGAAGTGTTCTTTGGGTGTTCGGGAGCACCACTAGCACGCTCCGGCGGCACAGACGTTGCAATAGAACCACCCACGCCTGGTCCTCGTCGCACCCCACCCCCATTCGTTACTTTCGTTCCTCTGCTTTTTTACCAAACCGGCCTGGCCCGTTGGGACATCCTGGGGGGAAGCCCTTCATGGTACGACGGCTTTTACGGGCTTAGTCTGGAAATCGACACGGCCAGTCACTGGCTACAGCTTCGTATCCCTGTCGCGACGCGGGACCTACCAGTCGGCTGATGGCTAATTGGGCATAGCGCGTCTTCTCCCCCCGTTTTGTTCGCGTTCATGTTCATTCGATGGGAGAATGTCCCCATGGGTGGTGCATCATGCCCCATGGATCTGGATCTGAAATCCGGTCCGCTTGTCCGTCAATGCAGGCCCTCTTGGTCCCTTGGTCTCGTCGCCCCTGGGGCGAACTCCATCGGAGACGGCCAGGGCTCTGCCCCATGGACCGACTGACAGCTCGTTCCTCCCCCATATATCTAGACCTGGGGTCCCCCGCCTCTTCCCATCGTCTTCATCCTCATCCTCATCCTCTCTCCCTCCGACACACACAACTCTCTCTCTCCTCTCAACCTCCTCCTTCCCTTGTTCAATATCAAGTGGCAGAGTCTGTACAGCTTCTCGACCGCTCGTACAGCAACAGAAGAGAGGAACACCCGTGTCAACACCCCCGGTTTCGTCGTCTTCATCAGTCACCATGGGACGATTCACCTACTTCAAGCAGGCGAAGCCCAATGCCGAGGCGACGGCTGCGGCAGTAGAGGAGGCCCCTCAGTTTGAGAGGGTCACCTGGCACAAGGATCCCGGTCTGAGGAAGCTTTACTTCTACGCCATTGTTCTTTGCGTGTCGTCCGCTTCCACCGGTTACGATGGGTACGTCTGAAAACAGAGTCTTGACACGGACATGATGGTTCGCATTATACTGACTGGACTTGCTTTGTAGCATGTTCTTCAACTCTGTCCAGAACTTCGATTCTTGGACCGAGTTCTTCGGCAACCCCTCCGGCAGTGATCTCGGTCTTCTCGTCGCCCTCTACCAGATTGGTTCCGTCGTCTCGATTCCTATTGTTCCCTTCATTACCGATAACTATGGCCGTCGTCTCTCCATCGCGATTGGCTTCGTCATCATGATTGTCGGTGCTGTCATGCAGGGTGCTGCTCAGGACTATGGAAGTATGACTTCACCGCTTGTATCGCCCTCGGCGCCTTGATCAGTTTGCTAACAAGCGTGCGTCTAGCTTTCGCTGGTGGTCGTGTCCTCCTCGGTTTCGGCAACTCGTTCGCCCAGATCGCCTCGCCCATGTTGCTCACTGAGATCTGCCATCCTCAGCATCGTGCCCGTCTCACCACCGTCTACAACTGTCTCTGGAACCTTGGTGCCCTCATCGTCGCCTGGACCGCCTTCGGTACCAACTTCCTGGACAACGAGTGGTCGTGGCGTATCCCTGCCATCCTCCAGGGTGCCCCCTCTTTCGTCCAGCTGCTCTTCCTGTGGTGTAAGTTTTCAATGCCCCCCACCCCCGCAATAAAACGCCATTCCATATCGCATCAATGTCACTAACATGATCCGCAGGGGTCCCTGAGTCTCCCCGTTTCCTCATCGCCAAGGACCGCCACGACGAGGCCCTGTCCATCCTCGCCAAGTACCACGCCAACGGCGATGCCGACCACCCCACCGTCCAGTTCGAGTTCCGTGAGATTCGCGACACCATCAAGCTCGAGCAGATCGCCAACACCAGCACCAAGTATGTCGACTTCTTCCGCACCAAGGGCAACCGCTACCGTCTCATTGTCATCATCTCGCTCGGTATCTTCTCCCAGTGGTCCGGTAACGCCATTATCTCCAACTACACTGCTATTCTGTACAAGAATGCCGGTATTTCCGACAACACCGCCCGTCTTGGTCTCAACGCTGGATCCACCTCGATGGCTATGATTGTCTCCATCAGCTTCGCCATGATGGTCGATAAGCTCGGTCGTCGCCCCACCTTCCTGCTCGCCACCGGTGGTATGTGCGGTACTCTCGTCATCTGGACTCTCACCTGCGGTCTCTACGAGCAGAAGAACGCCCCTGGCTCCAACCACGCCATGATTTTCTTCATCTGGCTGTTCCAGTTCTTCTACTCCACCGCGTGGTCTGGTCTCCTCATCGGCTACGCCGTCGAGATTCTCCCCTACTCCCTCCGTGCCAAGGGTCTCATGATCCTCAACATTGCCATCCAGGTCGCCCTCCTCCTCAACAACTACGCCAACCCTCTCGCCCTCAAGGCCTGGGAGGGCGACAAGGAGACTGGTCTCGGCGGCAACACCTGGCGCCTGTACCTCATCTACTCCATCTGGGTCTTCCTCGAGCTCTGCTTCGTCTACTTTATGTACGTCGAGACTCGTGGCCCCACCCTCGAGGAGCTTGTCAAGGTCATCGACGGCCCGGATGCCGCGGTCGCCGCCATTGATCTCGGCCAGATCGACAAGGAGCAGAGCCTCCAGGCCGAGGGCGAGCACACCGAGGAGAAGGTCACTCCCCAGGAGAAGGCTTAATCGTTGGGAACGTATATTTTTCATTCCTCTTCTTTCTTTTTGTCCTTGTCTTTAATCAAACCAGTTGTTTCTCCCAGCCTGGTGGACCGGCTTTCTTTTACTGTTTGGCCGTTGATGCCCTGGTGGATGCGTTACGAGATAGGACTTGTATAATGCTTTTTTAAAACACTTTCCCCCTACGATACCAATATGTCATGACGGACTCCCTTGTTTGGATTTCCTGGTGGAAGCACAACTATATGGGTGTTCCTGGCGGCATTATACTTTATATATATACATACACTTGCAATATAGATACCCGTTTTTGCAGTGCAAACAATCTCTTGTTCCCATTGTGGTGATATGTGACTGCGAGTTGAAAAAGATCTTGGGACTTTTGTCTCAATTTTCCCTCTCAAACAACTTGATCCGCCTTGGTGCGCTCTTCTCGAGGTCGCCCCTTCTCCGCCTTTTCACCCTTACCTTCTCCCGCTCTTCCTTCACGGCATGCTGCAGTTTCGATCAGTTGCCAGTCCCGCCAAGCCTGCAACCTCTGCACCCCGGTTCCATGTGCACACGCTGGGGCAATTTATGCAGGTTTGATGAGCAGCCAAGCAGCCAGTTAAAACGACGGTATTGTAATGGTGATACATAGTATAATAAATAATACTAATTTAATACTCAACTTGATTGTATGAATGAAGCGACGGAGCGAGTCGCCGTTCGAGTTGCCTCCTTTTCCCCTGGGGCCGAGTTCATTTATTCCATGCACATTTAATACCGACCGCATACACTAATTACGATACGGACCATGGACGCAGTTCCAATGCGACGTTGGGCGATGATCCCAGATCCACTGCGCATCAGACTTACCTTTTTACCACATTCATTGCAACGTACTTTGTACAACTTGACTAGATGGGTCACTTGCAGCTTTGTTGTCCTGGGCAGTGAAGACGCGCCGAGTATACGCCGACTAAGCAAATAGTAGTGGACTGGTGAGTGAACTTGAGTGGTAAGATTGCTGCCAAGTTGAAGAGAGAGAGGGACGCTCAAGGCCTGCGCTTCTCTCCTGTGTCTGTCTGCTTGACATGGAGGACATGGAAGACGCGGCGGAATGCCACCTCTCCATTGTCTTCAGGGCCCGTCGCAGTTAATTCCATTATAATGGTATATTGCATGCCCGGCGTCCGTTCCAAATTCCGCAGGAATTCCTCTGGTCTCAGCTGAGTAAAGGGAGCCTGGAAAAAAGAAATTAATCATAGTAATGAAGCATGAGAAAGACGAATAATCGGAAATAGCTACTATTACCTACCTAGGTACTTCCAAGTTGTACCGCATCGGCCGCAAAAGTTCCGCTAAATGTTAAAGTCAATAGCTTCGAAACATTTGTGGAATCACTCGTCGAGACAGTGTCCTTTCCCAAATCTATCGAAGCAGGGCGACATTGACTCTGCCGGAACTTTTGTCATGTGGCTGCCCTCCGTCCGTCCGCCTTGCTGCGGCACTATCCGAAAAGGTGATCACAGACCGTCGACGGAGATACGGCAACGGTTCCGATAAGAGAAACCTTTCCATATACCACCCCTCCCCCCTTTCCTACTCCCCCATCCTTGCTTTCCTCGTTCTCAATGGACGGTTTGCTTCCAGCCGACCAGGTAGGCGTCGACTCGGGCAGTAAAGTGAGACAAGACAGTTCTGCAAGTGCGCTCTGGCTGACTTTCTACCCTCTTCATTCATTGTACGACGATGCAGGTCGTCGTCGTCTCTTTAGTCGTCATTGGCCACCGATTCCACGCCGCGCTGCCAAATGTCTTCTTCGTCTTTACATTTTGTCCTCGCGTCTCTTCACCGGCTTTTTGTTTTTCTTTTCTTTTCTTTTCATTACCTATTACTATTCTTATTTCATTCTAACCATTTACTCCCCATCGGTTCCCTATCTCATTGGATGACCTCGCTGGTGCCCGTTCCGATCTGTATTCCGCCCTACCTACGGCCGACCGGGGGGCTTCATTCGGCCTCTCTCCCCCATATGCACCCCATTCCATTCCATACCTTTGCTATCCACTCTGACCTGATTCCTCCTTTACCATGTCATGTCCCCATCTCTGCCCCGTCTTACCAGTCCCACTTCCTCCCCCTGTGACCTGTCTCGAACCAAAAGTAACTCTGCATGCATTTGATGCTTTTATTTTTATTCTCGCGGAATCCACCGTTATATTGACGTGGCTACTCGGGGAACCCGGCATCGCCATCCCGACTCCGGTTCCGTAACATTGACCGCCGCACCGAGATGCCAGCTGGTGGGACGCGGATAGGCACTGCGGTACATATGCAAGGGCGCCCTTCCTCGCACGTGTTTTTATGTATTGCTTTGCTGGCAGGACTGGGTGCCCAACTTGATGCAACTGCGGCGAGCCGAGTTCGCATGGTTGGTTACCCGCCTGGAATGCCCCCCATCCCCCATCCCTTCTTGGCCGCGTTTGGCCCCATCGTGGAGTGTAATCGACAATTCGCTTCCCCATCCTCCCACATTTCGGCCCCTTTCTGACAGCTCCGCTTCCAGCAGTTTGTTTTGGGGGGAAAGCTCCACCGTCGGAAGAGGACAGAAGGAGGGGGTGGATGGTGTGGAGGAACGTTGGGGTACGTACGTTGTACGTTGTACGCTGTATATCAGGGTAATCGTCGGGGGATCCCCCTTGAGCTGCGTGTGGCCCCGTATATTTACAGTCCACCAGTTGTATTCGCTCTTCACTTGCCCGCCGCAACGACTAGGCAACGCCTCCCGACGGAGCTCTGCAGCCGCCCTCCGATTTCCCCCTCTTCTTCCCACCACCACTGGTCCAGTGGCTTGTGCGACGCGACGGCGGCCCCCAAATCTGCCCAGCGGGCCTTTTCTCGGGCCCTTTGTCCTGTTCAATCGTGGGGAACTAGCTGGTTGATCGGATGCGAATTTGCTACGCCGCAGTTCCGCGCCTGGCGACGTGTCAAATGACGTAGCATTATAGGCACGCTATTCCAGCGCGCGCAAATCTCATCCTGGGATCGTCTTTTCGCGTCGAGCTGGGTCTCGAGAGAATCCTCGCGTCATCGCCTTTACGCCCTTCCCAGCGCTCTTTGCCTTGTTTTGAGATGACCGATTTGACTACACTTCGAGGCTATTCTTCCCACGACGCTGAGACGATGCTGAGATCCGAGTTGTGAAAAGAAGCTGTCCAGATACGCAACCACCTTGAACCGAAACCAAGGGCGAGCTCCCTTTCATCGACGCCCGCCTCTTCATTGTCCTGCTCTTTTTCTGAAGGATGCCTTTTGAGATTTCGATAAGCAGAGGAAATGCGCCGAGAAGAAAACAGCCTGAGATACTTGCATCCTCGGTGGACGAGGCTGAAAACCAAAACGTTACCGCTCCGAGTGGAGGGCCCGGCATACGCAACACAACGACGGGGTGATGACTGCTTCCCTGCAGCTTCCCAACCATATGGGAGATAAAAGATGTCTTCCCTGTCTAGGTTCGTCGCCAGGCTGCAGAACAGGTCACGCATCTGTGTGTTTCATCCAGGCTTCCCAGTTGGAAATCCCACGCAGTGTTTGTTCCATGTAAAGTCCGGCTGCAGTTGAACTCGCATCCATTGAAGCTCATGGTTCATTTGTACATCACATTCAGTATAATACACGATGGCTTCTGAAATTAAGCCCAAGGTCGGTCGGCCTCCCCAGCTGCGTCGTTTTTCAGTACACTCTGCTCGACATTCGAATCGCCTTGGCAAACGAGCGAGACGGCATAGCAAGGCATCCTCACTTGCCACTTGCAAAAAAAAAAAAAAAAAAAAAAAAAAAAAAAAAACAGCACCATTATTGAGCGCCGTGTTGATTGGGGCACCTTGAATGGTTGGACCGATGGTTTCGTATTCGAAGCGGCTCAGAGTGCTCCCTGGAGCCTGGGCTGGATTCTTTGACGACATCCAACTAAGGACAGTGCGACATGTTCGGCCACAGGTCCCGGGCGTACGCCATCAATATGCATGTGATGGCGCTGCTGCTGTTGCTATTGTTTGTTGCTGTTCTTCATCACAACTCCCCCGTGCTCTCCAAAGGGGCCTATAATATGTGTGTTCCTCGAATGTGCTGACCAAACTCTACCGTCGTGATGTTGGCGGCCGTCTAGAGAGTGGCGAGAGTGGCGAGCAAAAACAGGTCGGTGTTGTGCTTCTGCTTCTCCGTCTTATCGAATGTCCTTGATACCCGGGGCCGCATAGACCTCGACCTGACGGCGGCCTTTTCTGAGCAGAAACTCGATGGCGCCAAAGTCGCGTTTATCGATGGTGATGTGCTTATCGAACTCGGACCTAATTATATATGGGGTTCTCGTCAGTCGCCATGGTATCGGAGACGTAGGGACTCATGGGGAGTTAACGGGGAGCCATACCGGGCAAACGATCGAAAATGAGGCTGAGTCGCCTATGGGTAATCACGGAGTGCCAAACGTCAGCTTCCCCATATCGTATATATGCCGCGTCGTCTTCAATAAGGAAATACCTCTGGCTTGTTGCGAATCGCTCGAAGACATTGCCGATACAGAGAGAGGACCTCTCTCTGGAGCCCGGACAAGCCTCGCTTGCGGACCGCCATGGACACGCGCCGCAGTGCTGTGGGCTTCAGGTGGGTCGTCTATATGTCGAGCTTTGCTAGAGGGCAGAACAGACAACTACCTCTGTCGAGTCGAGCGAATGGCCAGGCGTGGAGCTATTGAGTGAGCTCTCGCAGTCGCGCCCGTTGCGTGTTGATGTTAGGATTTCGGTCAGTCGGCCACCAAGGTACCGAGGGCAGACTGTTACGTCATTAGTAATCATCTGGACCGTCCAACCAAGCCACCCGAATTGTGGCGCATTCCTCCGCCACTATTCCGTACAACGCCATTGTACCGGCGATTTGCAGATATCAAGGTCCGGCGCTCCAAATTTAAGACTTGGACGACGATTTCTCACCCTGCTCCTTTCAAGACATCCTCGTGCACTTTCTATTCTGTCTGCTTCAAGACTCTTTCCTAGGGATGACCCTGTAGCTGTCACGGATGCCTGACAAAACGGGAGTCTTGAGTTTAGGAGTGCGCTAAGCCCGGTTTGTACATGCCGATTGACCGACCGCGAAATCACATCATCGGTAGCTGTGTAGATCACCGACTTCGTCTAACGATTGATTCCCTTTTCCCTTTGCCGACTAATAGAACTTCTTCCGTCTTAAGTCAGGCCTGTTTCTTTCCGGAGAAATCTGTGCAAAAAAAGAAAAAAGGACCTACGTTCTGAACCGTGCTTGTGATCCGCCAGCGCAATGGCCGCATTCTCGGTGAGTTTGCCGTACTCGCCGATGCCCGACTGCCAGACCACCGAACCCCGGCTTCCGTCTGTTATGAAATGCGAGGGAAAATCAAATAACAAAAAATCCCGTCAATGATCATCCTACACCCGGCGATGGTATACTCATGGCTGATCGTCCCGGTCTGCAGAGACTTGTCCGCTTCCTCGCCCGCAACGGCCGCACCTACTACGGTGACGCTATCCTGCCCGCCGGAGAGGCGGACATTGCCAAGGCGAAACAGGCCCGCATCATCAAGGGCGACATTTTCGGACGGCATGACGTCTCACACGAAATTGCCGA
Source organism: Sodiomyces alcalophilus JCM 7366 (assembly GCF_042370955.1). Taxonomy (NCBI): domain Eukaryota; kingdom Fungi; phylum Ascomycota; class Sordariomycetes; order Glomerellales; family Plectosphaerellaceae; genus Sodiomyces; species Sodiomyces alcalophilus. The sequence continues at coordinate 4,792,560 of NW_027263533.1, forward strand.
TATCCGCCAGCTTCTCTCCCCCTTGGCTCCCGAACATGTCAGGACCGTGAGGTGCTTGGGGTTGAACTATGCCAATCACGCCAAGGAGGTCGGTGGAACTAAGACTCTGAATCTCTCACGTGTGATACGAGCCGTGTGACTCGCTAATATGCCGAGTCTTGGTACCATGATGCAGTCTAACCTACCTATCCCCTCCTACCCCATACTCTTTGTACGCCCTCTCCTCCGTCCTTCTGCCTCGGCTAGTAGACCTCTGATCTGACGACCCCTGAACTCAACATAGTACAAACCCGTCACGTCGCTGTCCGGGCCCTCGGACCCCATCCCGGTACACCCCATCGCCCAGACCGGCAGCACGCTAGACTACGAGTGCGAGCTCGTCGTTATCATCGGGAAGGCTGCTTCGGACGTGGCCGAGGACGAGGCCCTCGACTACGTCCTGGGCTACGCCGTCGGAAACGACGTCTCGCACCGCGACTGGCAGATTAAGCGCGGAGGCGGCCAGTGGTCCCTCGGCAAGGGGTTTGACGGCTGGGCCCCCTACGGCCCGGGTATCGTCACTTCTCGCGTCATCCGGGACCCGCAGAGCCTCAGGCTCTACACGAAATTGAACGGAGAGACTGTTCAGGTGAGCTGCGTCGGAAATGTTCTATTTCTTTCTTTTTTGTTGGTCTTGGGGGACGGGGTGGAATTGGATTCCATGTCAGGGACGGCAGTCACTAACGTCTACTTCATGTGGCAGGACAATACGACCAGGGACATGATCTTCGGCATTAAAAAGTCCATTGCCCTTTTGAGCCAGGGAACGACCCTGCAACCAGGCGATCTCATCTTCACAGGGACGTGAGTAGCAACACTCCGGGGCCCTGCCATTTTTATTGTTCACAAAATGGGACGGATGCTGACTTTCACTCGTCCAAGGCCCGAGGGTGTCGGAATGGGACGCCAGCCGCCTCTATGGCTTAAGGATGGCGACGTGGTCGAGGTCGGCCTTGAGAACGTCGGCTCGTGCACCAACAGGATCGAGTTTACCAAAGCAAAGTCCAAGTCCAAGCTGTAGACAAGCTGCCGTCGTCATGCGAGACTTCCCCCAACATCACCATTCCACAGACACTCCAGTTTGTGAGCCAATGTATGTAAAGCAGCTCGGCCATTCCGCACATGTCATTCCTGCCTCTTTCAGCTATTATCTTGTCGAATTGAAGCGTTTCATACCCTTCCACGTACACCCAAGCCAAGACGGGGAGTGGGCAGCGGCTGCGATCGTTCATTCAGGGGGAGACACACCGAAATACATACCAACTCACCGAGACACACCGGCCTCTGGGTAAGGTGTACCTTGTATTTCGCGCCGGGAGTGCACGTGGCTCGAACATCGACGCCGATTCGCTTCAGCACGTCAAAGCCTCGCCACGGTACAGCCACAAATCTCTGCGCCTCGCCAATGTGCCTCCACCATTTATCGACTTGCCCTTCTTTCTTGTCTGCCTCGACAACTTACCGTTCATCTCATGCCATCCTCAAAGAAATCAGCCTCGGCCATCAAGGCCATAGCGCCATGCCCATCAAAGCGTCTCTAGTTAGAGATAAAGGACCGGTCTATGCTCATCCAGGACGCCAACGCATCTAGTCCGTTGTAAGTGCTTCGGGGCCGACCAGCATCATACTACCATCTCAGGACAGACTAACCAAGCGGTTGCGCCTTGTTGTCACCCAGGGACTCCGTGAATCGACGCGAGGCGCGCCTAGAAGGATGGCCCGTGGCTGTGGCCGCCACCATGGTCCCAACTCCCGTGGTGATTTGACTCTATCATACATATAAACGGCACGCATCTCACATCTCATGTCCATGTCTTGGGTTTTCTCACCAACTCACCACCTAATACGATTCATTACGCCAGGTCTTGTTATGTCTCAGGCCGCTGCGGACAAACCCATCTCGTCAGCTCATGTCCCGCTACTTAGTTCCTCTTCCCCCATTTCTGACTAGCATCCTCATCCTTCTCTTCTCTACATTCCTATATGCTTTCTTGGCACCCATCTCCGCTCCCCAGTCGTCAACCCAATGCCTCTTGCTCGTATCCAAACCCCCGCCGCACGTAGCGCCATCCAATCGGAAGACGAGGAAGTCGGTCAGAAGTTTGTTGTCCCTGCCAACTACATCGACTTCTACGGCGATCCCTTCAACCTTGTCACGGGGCCCAGTCCCAAACGTAGGAAAGATAAGGGCAAAGGAAAGGAGAAGGTAAAGGAGAAGGTGGACGAGAAGGGGAAAGCCAAGGCCATACCAGGCTCCCCAGGGACCAATGGCTCATCGGACGGTGAGTCCGTCATCGAGCCCTCAACTTCTGGAGATGTTCCTATCTCGGACGCTGCCCCTCACGGAGATGACGACGCCATCATAGATTGGACAAGGTACGAACCTCCAGAAGCAGCAAAGGACACCAGAGACGTGACAGATTCCATCCTACTCGACATCATTGCCGCCTCGATCGACAATATCAAGGCCCGCATTGCCGAGGACGACGAGCGGAATCGCAGGTTGCAAGAGGCGGCCGCTAGGCAAAGGGAAGCCGAAGAGGAGAACGCCAGACAGGATGGACCGGGAGAGGAAACCGAGCCGTACTTTCCCATTATCATCCCACCCGAGGAACACGAGCGCCGGCCCGAACCAGAACTCCAACAGCAGCAATCTGACATCAAGGAACACCTCGACGCGAACATCGCCGGCTCTATGCTAGCCCTTGGCAAAGGGAGCTCAACCCCCCGCGAACCCATGCCTCGTGGGTCGAGTTTGAAGCGTCAGAAGAACCGAAGATTTAACATTAGTCGATTCCTGAGGGTGGGTGGTAGAGGGGACTACCACGGCCCTGGTCCTCTCTGGGCAAACGACGTCTACAACGACGCCTTTGCACATACGAACAATACCCCCAAGGGCAAGGCTCTGGCGACGGAAGAACCAAAGGCGACCACACACCTGATCCCGGAACCGGAGCCGGAGCCGGAGCCGATAGAACAAGTGTAAGCTCCTCCAATATCCCTGGACATTATTTCTCTCCCTCCCGATCTGAGTTGCCGACCGAAAAACAGAGAATGCGTGTCCTGCCTGGACGACTTCCCCAGCACCGGCGTCATCAGAGTTCCATGCCACAGTTACTGCCCGGAATGCTTCGAGCGTCTCATCGCGACGGCCTGCCAACAAGAGCAGTACTGGCCCCCGAAATGCTGCCTCAACGAGATCCCCGCCCAAACCATCCGCAGCCATCTCCCCCAAGACAGCCAACTTCGCGACTCCCTCGCCGCTCGCTCCATCGAATGGAACATCCCCGTAGGCGACCGGATCTACTGCTCCCTCCCTGCCTGCAGCATGTTCGTACCGCCCGCCAACGTCAACCCAGCCGACCGCACCGCCCGCTGCCCAGCCGGCCACGCCACCTGCACGCTCTGCCGCGAGCCGCCGCACCCCAACACCGACGCCTGCCCGCTCGACCGCAACGCCGCCCTCACCGAGGCCCTCGCCGAGGAGGAAGGCTGGCTCCACTGCGCTCGCTGCCGCGCCCTGGTCGAGCACAGCGACGCCTGCCAGCACATGACCTGCCGCTGCGGCTACGAGTTCTGCTACGTCTGCGCCGCCGCCTGGCAGACCTGCCGCTGCACCATGGACGACCTGCACCTCAAGAAGACCATGGCCGCCACCCGCCGCGAGGAGCGCACCCGCATCGAGGCCCGGGAGGAAGCCGAGCTCCGCGAAGCCCTGCGCCAGATCGAGGAGTTTGAGCGCGAGGAGGCCCGCAAGGCCGAACTCCTCCGCCAGGAGCGAGAGCGCCGCGAAGCGGAACGCCGCGCCAGGGAGGAACGTGCACGCGCCCGTGCCGAGGCCATCCGCCGACGTCTCGTCGAGACGCGTTTCGCGGGACTACGAAACACCTTGGACCGTCTGGGCGACGAGCACCGCCTGCTCCTCCAGCACCACCACGACGTCGAGGAGGACTCGGCGAGGGACGAGGAAGCCACGGCCCGGAACCGCCTCGAGACGGAACACGCTGACCGCCGCGCCGAACTGGACGCCGCCCTCGAAGCCCAGGTCATGGAGCGCGCGGCGGCTCTACGTCGCGAGTACGCCGCCCGCGTCCACGCCGAGCGCCATGTCGAATCCGCCTACTTGCGCCAGCTCGAGCAGTTTTATGCCGCCACCCGCGCGAAGAACCCGGCCGCCGCCGACGCCGCTACAGCCAGGGCCATGAAGGAGCTGCGACGCAAACTGGATCAGGGCTGGTGCGCCTGGACCCGCTGGCGGGATGACGAGCTGGCCACTTTCAAGGTCCGTGCCGAGGAAGAACGCGTCATTCGAGAGGAAGGCCTCGACGCGGCTCGCTACCGGCTCGAGGAGCGCCTAGCGGCCGATGCGCGGGAGATGGCACGTCGCCACGCCGCTGAGAGGCGCTGGCTCGATGTCGTGGCCGTCGAGCGGGCCCGGATGCTTGTGGATCGGGAAACTCGTGAGATGCAAGAGGGCGACGACGGCCCAGCGCTGAAATTCAGTGATGAGGAATCTGACCATGGCGGCGGACACGATGACCATGAGCAGGACGACGGACAAGAACCTGGGATGGCGAGGTGACTCTCCCGACTCCCCCTCTACTCGTCTGGGCTTACTAGGACAAACCAAGATGGCCTTTTGTGACGTAGATGGCTTCCTGGGAGACCTCTCCTGGTCCTAGGTAGATGACGTTCCCATCTCCAGTGCCGACTTGGGCTGCGATGATTGCCCTGTTTCTCTTTGCAGGCCGTACGGGCAGACATGTGCATAGGTGTCGTGATTCTCTCTTGTTCAAGACATAAATTCCCATCTCCTGTACCATAGCAAACTCATCCAACCCCAGCGACGAAGCCAGGCCAAAACACTCCTGCATGCTCTGAGAGTGCACCCCAAGATAGTCCCTAGGCATGTCTAGGCCTCTCGTACTCATCCTCCCATCCCCTCTTCCATTAATAAACGGCCATGCATCTTTGCTATCAGCGTATATATCCGGCAAGACACAAACTGCCCATCCAATCTGACATTGATAAGATAATAACACATCTCGACTATATCCGTTTTCATCAGAAAAATGTACACATATCTTGCTCCAAATTGTAAAGACGAGAAGTTTCCCAACGCCGCGCTTGGATCTTGCCATGAAAATCCCCATGAAAATCCCAAGACTCCAGATATATACGCTAGGCCAAGACAAACAAAACAAAAAGCGGACCGGAGAAAAAGCAGGGTATCGCATATCTGCGCGTCCTCGTCTCCTGCTCTCACATGACGACGCATTTCCTATGTTTCTTGCTGTCAGTAGCCTGGGTTCTGCTGACGGCCGACACGTCGGTCCAAGCTGCCGCGCTGGCAACTTCATGATCAACGTGCTTCTTCCTGCCCTTCCTTGTCCCTTTCCATCCGCGTCGCTTCGCGTCTTGCATGTTCTTCGCAGCGCTCCGTTCGGCCCGGCTGGCTTTGCGATTGAGCGAACCGTTCGACCGTTGACCGTTGGGTGTGGTCGACGGTGCCGAAAGCCACGACGGCATGAGACTCCTTGGCGTTCTGGTGGATGGTGGAACATACGAAGGGTCGAGCCGCTCCGCGGTATTGCGGCCATCGGGATCCGTGTGCGGGTGCCGAGGAATAGGGGCCAGAATAGGAGTTTCGCTCCTGGGCGGCCCCAGATCATGCGTGCCGGGAGGATCGAAAACACCACTCACGCCATCCGGTGTGCTGATGATGAGCGGTTGATCCTCAGCAGGCGGGTTCGACGCGGGCTGAAGGGGCGTATGCGGGAGAGGAATGTGTTGCGGTAAGGGAGAGAGGTCACCATGTGGCACATTCTCACCGCGGCTTCCTAGGCGCACACGCGGAACCGAGGAATGACCTGCCGATCCGCGACTGCCGAGGCTGGACCGGGGATCAGGGCCATTCGGGAGAGGAGGAAACGTCGCCGCAATCATCTCGTCCGCGCTTGCGCCAATCGGTGGCGCGGTATGGGCATGCCCGTGCCAAGATGCGGAATGCGTAAGCTCTCCTGAACCGGGCGCCCACGTGGTGGCAGTTGCAACTTGCCCACCCGGAATGGGCTCGCCTGAACCGGGGCGGCCTTGCGCATGGTTGCTGGGATCGACTGGCGCGCCAAACATCGGTGAGGGGATTCGCAACGCCAGGTTTGGGGGCTGCATCCGGGGCTCCGTTGCTTGGGCATTGCTGCTAGATGGCTGCGCGGTGAGACGAGGAGAGTCTGGGGGCGAGACATCGTAAATATCGTCGTCGTTGAGAGGAACGTGACTGCTGGTGTGGTTGCTGATCTGGATCGAAGCACTAGTAGTCGGCCGGGCGAGCTCTTCGCTCTGGAGTCGGCTTACGGAAGTACCGTCGCTTGCTATCCTACGATGCGTCGATAGGACATGAGTGGGAGCCACCGATGGCCCCATTGTGGGGGCTGCTGTCTGATGCCTGGCGATCGGCAAGGACGTCGCGGGACCGTCGTTTTCGGGTCGGACGGCAGCGTGTCGAAGGAACGCGGGCACGTCACCGGGATCTTCCTTCTGGTAGGGCGGCGGCGGAGGCACCCAATTGTCCGCGTCGCTTTCGTGGGGATGTTCGCGCCGGCCGTCTGCGCGGCTGTAGGTGACCTGGCCGGCAACCGGAGGCGGCGGGTTGCGGCGTCGGTTGACGGCAGCCGCAGTAGCTGCGCGACGGAGCGTGGTCGTGGAACGAGGGTTGTCATGTGAATAAGGCGCGTCCACGGCCTCCTGCGCCTCGATAAGAGAGGCGCTTTCTGATTCTTCCGGGACACCTTCCGAGGTCGATGGTCGTCCAGTTGGCCTGGGCGGCAGCCCAATACGACGGGGAACGAGGGGATCGTCGTCGTCGTCGTCGTTGACGGTCGCACGATGATGGTTGCTCGGCGGCGGAATATCTGGTACCGGTGGTGTCGCCGCACGGGTACCGGCAGTTGTGGCAGCGCGCAGAAGAGCGCCGCGGTTGCCCGTTCTCTGGGCGACAGTCCTGCGGCGGACGATAGCAACCTCGGTAGCCATGTCCCTCTGTTCTTCCTCCAAGACCTCTGGCTCGTTCGTCCCAACTTCGATGGTGATTTCCCGCTTGACACCATCCTCGATGCCGTAGTCAAAATCGAGGAGAGTAATCCTGCCTCCGTCGATGAAATCGATATCCCCTGGCTCGGTGATAGGGCCAGGAGGCGTGACCCCCCGAGCGGCGATGACCAGGCGTTCCCGTGACGACGAGCCGCCGAAGCCGCATACCCACTTGGCACAGTCGACGCCTTCTACCTCGGCCACTTGCGTCCCCCAAACGAAGGTGTTGCGCAGCTTGTCGCAAAGTAGCTGCCACTGCGGCCTCGCGCCGCTCTCCCGAGCTCTCGACGACGGCGTGCGGGAAGGGGCCTCTCCATTGCTGCGTCGTCCACCGAGAGCGGCCAAGCCATTATTATCGCAAGAGGCTGACGAAGCGCATTCAGCGACAGCGTCGAGGTCTTCGGGAACGCCGTAGACCCAGACATCCTTGCCTTTGAAAGCGGCTGCCACGAGGTCGCCGTGGTAGGTAGCGGAAGGAGAGGTGGAAGGGAGGAGCTTCACCTGGTCGCGCGGGCTGGGAATGGGCCCTGTGAAGTAGGTAGTGCCGTTGCGTAGGTCGTCGATGCGGACGGCGCGGAACGTCTCGAAACTGCGATCGTAGGTAAAAGTCCAGGCGGCCTCCTCCTGACTTGTATCCTGCAGCAGGACGGCGTGGCTGCAGTCGCGGCTGGTGTTGGGGAAGAGGATGGAGGTAGTCCAGAGGGCGATCATGTTGTTGTCGACGATGTTGGCCGGGTCGTAGTAAGGGGCCGTTAGGACGACAGTATTGGGCGAGGACGACTGGATGGTGGTACCGAGAAGCTGGGTCCCGTCGAAAGAGAAGGCCAGGGTGTCGACTGCGTCGCACTTGACGGACCGCCTGTCGGTGGGCAGGGCGCCGGGGTTGAGGGAAGAGACCTCGATGCCCCCGTCGTAGGCGGCGGCGAGGACGGAACCGCACGGGGACATGGCGATGGTTCGCGGAGCATGGTCGAGGACCATGGATTGCGTGCGGCGCGGGGGCGACTCGTTCAGGTCGTAGAGATCGACCTGCATCTCGCTGGACAAGACGGCTAGCCGGGAACCATCGTCCTTGATACAGGTGGAGACGGGGCGACGGAGAATCTTGAGTTCGCGTGTCACATCGACGGTGTCGTTGCGGACATCAATGACATAGATTCGGGAAGAATTGTAGGCCAGGAGATGGTGTCCGCGAGGCGAAGGGCTGAATTGCATGCTTTCGCCGCCGGGACAGGATGACGAACTGATCGAGTTGGAGATGAGCTTGATGGTGGTTTCGGAGGGGCGCAGGTAGGCTTCGAATAAGTTGCGTTTCACCTCGCGGGCAAAAGCCTTACGCAGGTCGTGCAGCTTCTGTTCATGGTCTTGCTCGCTGCCGTTATCGCTGTCGTCGTTGTCGTCTCTGGGGGAAGCGCTGTGGCTGGCGGCGTACGAGGCACACTTTTGAAGATGGTGGGCGTAGAGATGGACCTGTTGGGAGACTCGTCGCCATTTTGAGTTGACGAGGATAAGGGAGGCAAAGGAGTCGGGGTCGGCAACTTGGAGGATCCTTCAGAGGCAGAGCGGATTAGCAATGAATCCAAGGGATGGGTTCAAGAAAGGGTTGGAGACAGCACTACTGGGACGGATAAGACTATAATAGAGGGTTGACAAGAACCAAGCGACGAAAGAGACGGGTCTTCCTACTGTTCAATAATCTCGTCTGGGAGGCGATCAACTGCCAGAGAGGTCAATGGCCTTTTTTCGGCGGAAGGGCGCAGAGCAGGGCCATCGGGGCGTGATTCGGGGACTTGATCATGGTCTAGTTGAGAATTTATATCGGTAGAAGCCATGGCGGACGGAGAGGGGAGATATGGCTCCCAGCTTCTCGAGAAAGTGGAATCGGTTGAATTCGAAAAATGGAACCCTGCTTTTGCTTTTCTTTTTCTTTTCTTTTCTTTCTTTTACTGCAAAACAAAGGACGCCGAAGGAGATCACGAATACGCGATTATCCCCATGATCGAAGGAGCAACGGGCGACGGCAAATCGTATAAAGCCAGGCGAAATTGAAGGGGAAGACGAGCTAAAGACACGCCGAAAGGATGGAGGGATAGATTCGAGATGGTGGGATGCGAGACGAGAGAGGGGTGAAGTTTTCCAGTAAGCGCGCGAGAGGAACAACCCAAGGGATATTCGGCAGCAGCGACTGGGACAGTTTCCTGTTGTTGCTCGTGGCATAATGGCGCACGGTCCAGGTACCGGTATTGTCATTACCTATGTACAGGCCGGGACTATTCGTACGTTGTACGTCTCCAGAGAGGTACATATGAATGACCTCAGGTACACTACAAACACGAGCATGGAATGCGATATCGTCGTAGTATGTATTCGTACGAGGCACAATGCCTAAATCATTTCGCCACATGTCTGAGGCTTTTTGCTTATTCTTTTTCAAACAGTTCCTTCTTTTATATATATATATTATAAAGAAATCCCTGCCACAAAGAACTAGGTAGATAAGCTTTGAGGTTCGTCGCCCTACCCGAAGTACCCGACAAAGTACTCGATAAGTACCAACAGAGTATCTGTTCCCGTCCGTCAGACTCGGGTTTTCCCCGTAGGGCCATCGGAGCATCCGCCCCACAAGAGCATGTATAATTACTCCGTAATTTATGTGCTCGTTACACACGGGAGCACCACTATCTAATTGGTGGTGGGAAGGTGGCACAGTCACGACTACGGATACCATGTAAAAACACACGATATTCCATCCCATGAAATATATAAGAAGAAAAATACAATCAAAGTATCAATACCAAGTACAGTACTATCCTAGGAAACTTGTCATCATCTGCTCCTGTCAAGATCGAAACAAACACGATGGCCATCTTCTAGAAACGTATCAACCCTTGCCGAAGGATGTTGTCTTAATCAGGCCAAAGCGGACCTACCTGCGATACAACAACACAGCATTGCCGAAGACCGGGATGACCTTGTCCAAGGGGCAAGAAAAGGGACAGAAGAAGGACAGGCGGCATGACCGTTTTTCGGCACCTCTCCGTACTTTTTGTGCCCGATCCTTTTTCTTTTGCACGGTGCACCAACGGAAGAGTAAAATACGAAAGCCTCGAGGGTAAATGGCCCCGGGATATCAAGGGACGGATGTTTGGCCAACTATTATCACCAACCTCATGCACACCACCAACCTATCAGTAAGCTCGAGTCGTATGTACAGCATGCAGCGGGTGGCCATGGAATCCTGCGTTAAGATGTGAAGCATGCCCTATCACATGGCTTCGTTTCTCCCTGCTTTCTCGTCCATACATTCTGTAATGATGAACAATGAACCACTATCCTTACGAGTTTGGTCTTTTGCTTTCATTCTGGTTCCATAACAAGTATCCGCATCATTTTTCAACTGCCTTATCCGCTGTACCAAACGTACGCTGATGTATTCGTAGGTGCGTGTAAAGGTCGGGTTCTATCTGAATGCTCCAAGTACCTATTACGGGACTGTCGTACGAAGTATCTATCCGTGCTCCACTCCTAGTGGTTGGGTGTTCTATTTTTGGCAGCTCGCCAACCCGCCTCGGCTTCAATGGCGCGTACCACGTCACGTGATTATCTTCCAGTGCCATCATTCCCCACTCAACTCTTCGATAATTATTCCCGGTCATCTCCAGCACAAGACAATATCCCGGATCGAATACAACGTAGACGTCTGACCCTTACCATCGACTTGCTATTAAACGAGGCCCGTAAGGTATTAGAACCGTCTGCCTAGTCTACAGCTATCCTCCGTACCATAGCTAAAGTAACGAAAGTTCTATGATTCCTTTCCATTGAGGACGCCAAAGAACCACAACAATCCTAGCGCCTAGGATGTCCATCGGTCTTCACACACCTCGGCCGCCGAGCTGAGATACCATGCAGGACACCGACCGAATAGGTAGGGTCTTCAAGTCCTGTCCACTGGACCGCGGAATACTCTGCGACCGAGCCTTGACTGCGACATGGCAACTTGGACCCATTCCCTCAAATCGAAATCCAGAATGAGCCACGGCATATGTTGTTTTGCCTCACTACAACCGTCTTAGGCCACAGGAACCATACCAATTAGTGTGATGGCTGTCTATTCGGCCCGCCAGACCTCCCCTGCATGTCTGTACTCATGCCGGCAGACAACGGCTGCTCATGTCCCCCAGCAACGCCTGCCAACCATGGCTATTGCTTTCCGAATCAGATGAAGACCTAGTCTAACCTGCCGAGATGCGTCGGCTTTTCTATCCCTCCACCTCGGGCCTTTGTCCCTGTCATGATTTCGGG
>NW_027263533.1:5404092-5608381 GCF_042370955.1 Sodiomyces alcalophilus JCM 7366
TGGGGCGTCCCCGTGTATGCCTTTGGCGCGGCCTTTATGTTCGGACTCCTCGCCTACATCACCATGGCGCCGGGCGGCGAGGTCATCTTCGACTGGCTGCTCAGCCTGGCTGGGGCCTGCAATTACTACATTTGGGCCTCCATCTGCCTGAGCCACATCCGCTTCCGGCAGGGCTGGCAGGCGCAGGGCAGGAGCATCGACGAGCTCCTGTGGAGCAGCCCGTTTGGACTCTGGGGCTCGTGGGTCGGCCTCTGCACCTGTGCATTTGCCCTCTTTGCCAACCTGATGACGGCGATCCTGCCCATCGGCGGCAAGCATAATGCGACCGATATTGTACGAGACAATATCGGAACCGTGATGCCGTGGTTCGTCCTTCTTGGGTATTGTCTATGGTCGAAGATGTGTGTTGCTCAGCCGAAGCCCCTTCTGGTGCCCCCTACTGAGATGGACCTCGCAACCGGAGCCCGGCTGAAAGACGACATTCCCATCGCGGAAGAAATGCACATCATCGGACAGCGTGGGAATGCGCGGGACAACCAAGTATAGAAGCGGTCCTTCTTTTCCGTTTTTGTATTCTTTTTTGGCTTTGGCATGGCCCGGCACTTGCGATGGCTGGTCTGCGGGCTGGCCGGTCGTAGTATATGTATGAGTGTATGAAGATACCCCATTGGTGAAATGGAGACGTCTATATATGGGAGAATCAAGGGTGATGAGGCGTGGCCGATACGAACCATTGCATTGACAACTGGCCGGTCTGTCGAGTCTGGAGTCACGAGCAATGGGAAATGGGCGGTTGGAATGACAGGAGTCCACATGGAAGACCCGAGGCAAAGCAAAGTTCATGATGAGCTGGCAACAAGTGATACAATTGCTCGAGGTATCGAGTTACAAGCCGTCTGCCCGCTGCCATGAGCCTGCTCGTAATCGTGTCGCCCCTTGACGCCGCGCTTAAGTCCCAGTAAACAGATCAAAAAAGAGAAGGTAAAGAAAAAATAAGAAAAGGCAAAGAAAAGAAAAGGCAAAAGAGATCCCGGGTCACTGCCCCGATGAGCCCGTGGTGGACGCCGTGCTCGAGGGTCGCGAAGGCGGAGGCCCGAGGAGTCCCTGGTCCCTTTGCATGGGCACGCCACCAAAGACGACAGACTGGGGGGGAGGCACATGGTCTCGCATGTCCTCGTCTTCCGGCTGACAACCAGAGAGCTGCTCCTGGGCCATCTTGCGGTCCAGCTCCTTCAGATGCTCCTTCTCGGCCGGGTCGATGAGGTCGTCGTCGTCGCTCCAGAAGGGATCGTCGTCGGCGAGGTCGGGCATGGCCATGCGCTTCCAGAAGCGCAGCTCCTGGCGGGCGGCGCGCTCGTCGACGCGCCTCTCCCACTTTTCCCTGTCCTCGTCGTACTTGCGGCGGAACTCGCGGAGGAGGCCGTTTGCGCGGGTGGCGCGGCCCTGCATCTCCCAGATTTGCTCGCGGAGCCGGCTGTTCTCGGACCGCGCGTCGGCCAGCTGGCGGCGGTACGACTTGTGCCAGGAGGCGACGTCGGCGACCTGCTTGGCCTTGTAGTCGTGGAACTGCTTCAGCATGGTGTTCATGGCCGTGGCGAAGTGGGTGAGCAGCTGGGCGTTGGCGTCGCGGCTGTATTTGGCCTTTTCGAGCGACTCGGAGAGGAGGGAGACGAGGGCGTCGAGGTTTTGTTCTTGAGCTACGCCGTGTGAGCCGGGGCTTCTTCTTTTTGGTATTTGAACAGAAAAAGAATACGAGAACAAAACTTGAGCAGGGCTGGGACAAACAAACCGTTAATGTCATCCGCCGCGATATTGATCAGCTCTTCGTTACTCAAGGTCTGGAGCCGTGCACGGCTTCGCACCCTTCCCAGACCAGCAACAATGTCTTCGGTCGCTCGTCGATTCTCCGAGAGCTGGCGACTCAACTCCTCCACCAAGCCGTAGATGTAGTTCAGCTCCGCCTGCTGGCCAGCGGGAGTAGCCACGCCCATGCCGTTGGGGATGCCTCCCCCGCCGTTGATTCCGTTCATGAGAGGTATTTTATTCCCCTTCCTTTTGCAGAATGTTGGTGTTCTCGTTGTTGTGGTGGCGATTCTTGCTATGGCTATCGAGCGGTGGACGGATGAACGCGAGGCTGAAGATCTTGGGCATCCAAGTGACATTGCGGATGTACTTTGTGGATAGCATTATGTCATCCAGCACAGGGGTACTTCGCAACAAAGGCAGACTTTCGGTGAAGTAACATGGTGGGGTGGAGACGTAGTACGTACCTAGGTACTTACCTAGGTACCTCACGTAATCGGTAAGTGGGTCCTCATAAGTGGTGTCGCGTCAAGAAACGCGTCTCGCTCAACGCAACCTTTCACCACGTCAACCATGTTATATCGTCTCTACCTAGCATAAGCCTCCTAATCTTTCAACAAGACAGTACCCATATAGCAGATCCCGTGCCTATCAGTCAACTAGTAGTTCGCTTTAAACCTCCTACCTCCCACTTGACGTCGGATCTTATCACCGACAGTTACTACTCAGCCCATCTTTCTTGTCCATCTCGAAGGGAAACCGAAAGCTCAACGAAAGAAAATCCGATAGTTTGTGCCACGCCTTCTCATAATTCTACCCGCTGCCTCTGCCTCAGCTGCCTCGAGTCGATCTCCGACCGATTCTCAACAGGACATAGCCCATGAGCAGCAACCACACCTAGCTCCGTGTCCTTCCAAACATGCGCCACCATGTCCGACAAGGGTAAATCGCCGCATGTGTTCTCCCCAGAGGCAGCTCTGGTGCGTGGTCGTGATGCCTATGCATCGGGCCGGCACAAGAAAGCCATCGACTACTTCACCTCGATCATCAACTCGTGTGACTGCAACCGCCGCGAGCGCCGCAAAATATGCCGCTGCAAAGACTTCAAGACGGTCGCTCGGAATGGCGGCTCTATTTTCCACGAGGCCATGTATAACTGCAAGTGCCAGGCGTCGCAGAAGTGGGACAAGTGCCATGATCCCCATCACATTCGTGCTCTTGACTACCGCGCTGCTGTCTTTGAAAAAGAAGACCTCCACTTTGCCAAACGAGACGCCGAGTGGCTCCTGGAGATAGCTCCCCGTGCCCTTGATGTAAGTTCCGCTCGTCATCCCACCGGTACCATAACATGCCAAACAGCTGTGCTGACTTGCTGCATTAGGGTTACCTTCGCCTGGGCAAGATATACCGACTGGAGAAGAAGCCCAAGGTCGCCCTGGCCATCTGGAATGCCGGCATTGAGGTCGGCCGCAAGGAAGGCCTCGGAGGCAGCCGGAAGATGAAGGTTAGTTATGACCGAAGAACGATCCCGTCTCATCACTGGTCGTGATGTGGTTTGGTGACTGACGTAGCCTAATAGCAACTCTACGAAGTGAGGCAGCCGTTGCAGATGCACTATGTCCGAAGGGATCCCATGACGCTCCCTGTCGAGCTGGTTGAAAAGATTTTCTCCTACTTCCAACTCACTGAGCTCTGGTACGTCCCGACTCTTCCTTGCCCCGTGCCCCGGTCCCCTACTTACCTCTGCGACAGCCGTGTCCAAGGCGTGTGTAAGCAATGGGATTACTTCTTCAACTCTCGACCGTTCGTCTGGAGGCACCTCGAGTTCCCCGCTAGGCCAAAGAAGCCGCCTCCCTTGTCATGGACGAGGAAGCTGGTCCGCAGAATGCGTGGGGCTGCCCACAGCCTAGTCATACCGGGTCCTGTCCAGCAGAAGCTCACAGGGACCCAGTGGCTTCAGCTTGCCGACGCAGCTAAACAGGCCAGACGTCTCGAGTTGGATCTCCGTCATGGGATCACGCCTCCGTTGCCACCCGATCGCCGTTTCGCCAGTCAGCTCACTTCCCTGAAAGTCATCTTTCCCGAGATTCCGACCGATGAATCGTACCGGGAGACGAGGTCATTTTTGCATGGCATCCTTACGCACAGCCACTTCAACCTCGAGTCCCTCTGGCTGGGACACCCAGAGATACCATGGTTTCGTCCGGACTGGTCCCCTGTTCTTGCCCGGCTGAGGTATTTGCGTCTAAGCGGAATACATCGAAGCACCTGTATCTCTCTGGTATGTGCTCTTCTCTTCCCCCTTGTGACCTGGTCCCAGGCCGCCTTGTCTATGGGTCACGGCATGACAGTGAACTAACGAGCCACCCACTTCCTAGCCTACATTGGTTCGAGTCGGTCCTTTCCTTGAACAGCTTTACCTTGAAGGGCCGTTCGCCATTAGAACCAATCCTGACGACTGCATTTCCGGCGAGACCGTTCCGGATGAGAATTATTTGGATGAGGGCGCATGGCCCAACTTGAGGGTGCTCATAGCCGAGAGGAAGATATCCCTCTGGTTTGATGCACCAACGGCGACCAACAACGATCCAAATTACCCCTACCCGCCAAGCAATCCGCCCTTTCTCAAAAAGGTCCAAGTCTTCGAATCCCGCACCGGGTCGTTTCGATTCGAGAAGCGCGCTTCCGTCCGGGTCATAAGTATGACTGACACTGCCGAATTGGCTCGCGGCCAGCCTGTAAATTCCATGGGTTCCATGGAGCGGTATTGGACCGAGACGATGCCCCTCAATCCTTCTGCGCAGCAGAGGCTTCAGCCTTCCCTCGACTCTGGCAAGCTCTACGAACTCGGACTTGCCTTCCCCGATCCTGCTGTTTCAGAACTGATATGGGGAAGCAATCCTCTCCCGGCCCAGGTTTTTCTCCAATCACTCCCTTGGCTGTATGGTGGACCAGGCGTCCGGACGCTCGGCCTCTTCAACTTCAACCTCGATTCTGACCTAACCATACCCATCTTCATGCAAGCCCATCTGGGACCTGGGCCCGTTGATAGAGACCAGGCGACCGTCCTCATCAACTTTATCCAGTCCTTCCCGCGCCTGGAGAGTCTGGTGCTTGGGTCCACATTTTGCGATCCCAGGCAGATAGCTGTCTTGACCGAGGCTCTGGCGAATCGAGGCAAGATCAAGAGGTTCTACCTCCAGGGCGTGACGGGTCAGACGTTCCTGGACCTCCGGGAACTGGTGGCGACGAAGGGAGCCGAGGTCATGTTCTGGCAGGACAAAATACCTTGGCCTTACCCCCTGACGCCGCATCCAGATGGACTCTGATAGCCAAGGACGAGGTCCGTATATAGACTAGTCAACCAACAGCCACACAACGAGACTCGAGAAATCTAGAAAACGCCTGACTATGGTCAGGAACTGACAATCTAGGTGGCCAGATAGTCGCAACACGGCTCAGATTGTCCGAAGAGGAAAGAAGGACAAGGGACGGATTGTTTGAAATATTGGACGGCCGATTGGGTCCAGAACTCTAGAGGCAGACCGGCCTAAGCTGAAATGCGTGACCCAAGAGTCCGTTCTGCCCTTCTACAATGATGAACGGCAGATGTCCAGGCTGCCGACTGGTGAGACACTCGCCAACTCCTGACGCGAAGCGATAAAAGTCCCGAGGCCTATAAATATTCCACCTCGCGGATGCACATGAAGAGACACTGGGCCACAAATACGCTCTGAGCTTCCTGGAATGCGAGTCGTGGAATCTCGCGATAGGCAGAACTCACGCCGAGAATGGCGTCCGTTGCGAATATGAGAAGAAGTAATTGAGACAGCTCTATTGCTCTGCATTAATCGGGCATGCTGCTGCAAGTTGGAGGAAAAAACAACGCCCATCATATCCATCAACCTGGCTGTCGAACAATCGACGTCTCCCTCTCGATTGCCGAATGAACACATTATCATCATTAGTTTGGTGTCGGTGACGCGACAGGGACGTCTCCCGAAATCAGACTCTGCATCTCCCACGGGCTGAGAGTGCTTCTCCGCCGGGAAGCAGTTTTAGTGACGCGCTTCTCGCGTTTCCGCTGCTTCGGCACCGTCTGCTGCCCCTGTCCCTGCCCCTCCTCCCCCTGCTGCTGCTCTTGCCGCCTCGACGCATCTCCCACCGACGCCTCAGAACATCGGGCTTCCGGAAGTGACCGTTTCACAGGGTCGACGTCCTCCTGGGCATCCACAGCCAAAGATGGCAGCGGAACCCGCCGAGGCTCCTGGGTCCTGGTAGATTGCGACGCCCCGGAAGCGATGGTGGTGCTGCTTGGTGCTATTGTTGACTTGCCGCGCATCCCGCGGGCCGCCTTGAGCTTCGCGCGCACGCGGGCGGCGTCGGCTTCGCGCTCTGAAGCCGCGAGTTTGGCGGCTATGGTGGCCATGGTGAGAGGGCTCTGTTGGGGAGGGGGGTTGCTGGGGCGGGGGAGGGGGAGGCGGGAGGAGACGGGACGGGCGTTGCTGGGGGTTTGTTGTTGAGCCGCGACGGCAGCTGCAGGGGGGTGGAGGGCGGTGGTTTCTGTGGTCGTTGTATCCACCAGATTGCGAGAATGGTCGTGTTTCTTGTTTATAGGGTGCTCTTGTGATGATGGCGGGTTGACGTCGTTTGCAAACTCGGATTCGTTGGGTTTCGCCTTCGGTCTATTTCTGGTTTCTGTGTGGCGGGGAGGCCGTTGTCTTGGTGCAGGAGACGGGGATGGCGGCCCGGAGGGGGAAGGAGACTGAACGAGGAGAATGTCGTCGAGGGAGGAATCTGCCGAGGGTGAGACGGCCCACGGTTTCTCTTCATCTGGCTCGTAAGAGGGTGGTCTTGCCATCTTCTGTGGTGACCTTGGCAACTGGGTGCGATGAGACGGTAGCTCCGAGGGAATGTCGTCGTTTGCGAGGTCCCAGATGTTCTCCTCGGCGACTGTAGTAGAGTTGTTTCTAGGTTTGCTTTGTTTATCGCCCGTGTCGCGGGTACGGCGATTGCCTGCTGAGGACGAGTCCTTGAGTGGACTGAGTTTCGGCGGTGGCGGTAAGGGGGAAGAGCTGAGGTATGCGGTCGATTTCTGAAGAATCTCAACGTTGGGTTCGGGTCTGTCCAGGTCGTCGATGCCGTTGTCGAGGTCGTCGAGGTCGTCAAGGTCGTCCTCATCTTCGTATGTGCTCGACTCACAGTCGTCATCCGGGGCCTCCATGTCGTATTCCCGTGCTTGTTCAGGTAGGGACTCGTCACCGTTTATGCCTCCATTCCCACCTGCGCCAGGGCGGGCCGACAATGGCATAACTTCTTCTAGATCCTCAGTCCGCTCCTCCTCGACGCGCGACAGGCGGAGAACCGCGGCGTGGTTCGTTTCCTCGACGTCGCGCACCTTGACGGGGCTGAGCCGAAGGCTCATATTAAGCTCCTCCATGTTCACACCCTTGCCGTTGGCAGCCATGCGCTTGCGCCAGCCGTCGATGAGATGCACGGCCTCCTGCCAACGCGTCTCCATCTTGACCCACCCATCGCGTAGTTTGTTAATCTCCTCCTCTCGGACCTCGACCTCCTCAATCGGGACGAAGGACGGATTCGTGAGAATGGTCCGAATCTGCTCGAGGATGGCCTCCATCTCGCTCTCCAACTCGGCGCAATCGGTCTGCAGCGTGAGCGCATGGCCGTCCCCATGACCGGCGACGTGACTGTCCTGCCAACCGCCCATTTGCCTGAGCTTGGCAAGCGTCCTCCGCACCAGCGCGAGCAGGGTCTCGTTCTCCTCGCTGAGGTTCCTGGCGAGCTCGGTCAGGAACCCGTTGGTCTCGCTGCGCAGATCGTAGCCTGGCTCGGCCGTAGCGCCGGCGCCCGGAGGGGACACCTCCTCCTCCTCCTCGCCGACGCCGGCGACGACATTGATAACGGTGACTGTGGGGTTCTTGGCGACGCCGCGGGCGCGTCCGGCTTCGCCGAGCTGCTTCTTGAGGCCGTCGATCTGGCGGTCGCGGCGGCGTACTTCGGTGGCGCACGATGCGCGGGTCTGGGCGACGAGGGTCTTGGCGCGCGCCATCTCCTCCTTGAGACCGCGCACGGCGGCTTCGGCGCTCTTGAGCTGGCTGCGCGCGGCGGCTTCGGAGGCTTGGGCGATTTCGAGCTTGCGCCTGGCCTCGGCGTGCTTCTCGGTCAGGCGGTCGATATCGTGGGCGTATCGCAGGTTTTCGGCACGAAGGGTGCGCAAGGTCGCAGAAAGAGATTCCCGTTGTTCGGCGTCGCGCTATCAAGATTGTATGTCTCTCCGGTCAGTCGACTGGCCGACGGCGGTAGGCCTCTTCTCAACTAGCGTCAGCGGTGGGACTCACGTCTCGTCGGAGGATGAGGTCGTTGACGATGCTCATAATGCGACCCATAGCCGCCTCCGCTCCACCCTCATTTCCCTCCGGATTGGTAAAGTCGATGGCCTGGCCATCGCGAAGGAGGCCTCTAGACAGTAGCTGGTTGTTGATGTAAAGGGATGCCGTCCGTAGGTTCTCGTTTTCGGCGGCCATGGTGGAAGGATGGGCCGTGATGTGGAGATGAGGAGGGTGGTGTTTTCGGTTGGTACATGAGAAGAGGATGGTATCATAGGCCCCAGACGCTGATAACGAAGCGTGGTGCAGCGACAAACGATTTTCCTGGTGGTGAAGTCGTTTCCCTTGTTGGTTGCCCGGCGGATTTCGAAATGTTTCCCCACGCCGAAAGTAAACAAACCACCGTGACCCACCAGCCACATATGTGTGGCTGTCAAGGTACCTAGGCACTTGAGGTACAACGCCGCCGTACTCCGCTAGCGTCCGCTTTCCGTTCTTTACGTTAGTAATCATTTCTTAGTACGTACTCTCACTTCTAAGTTCTCAGTGCGCAATATCTTCTCTTTGCCCTCACCCGTCAGTCCCCCGTCATGCCTTTCAGTCCAACGGCTTTCGGGCCTGACGCGGAACCTCTCATCCACGATGTTTCGGGATCCAAGTGGGTTCCGTTCTTGGAGCATGAGTGCAGCTTCAATCCCGACATCTTTGACCAGGTGATGATGAACCTCGTGAGAAACCCCAACCTCAACACACCATGGCTTTTCCGCGCAGACATTCTTTACGACTCTCGTTCTGAAGCGGTGGAGGTCGAGGCCACAGTTGAACCATCCGGCGACGGGCATGGCACCCATCACGACGAGTCGCACACTGCAGCAGTGCCACGGGTGGCCGAGTTTCGGGATTTCGAGATGGAGAGAACCTTGGTTCGACGGATGATGCCTAGGAACACCCGTCGGGATGCTCCCCTCGACCAGACGTGCATCTTCCTCCGACATCGCAGCCCAGACCAACCCCAAAAGACGCGGTCCCTGATCGTCTACCTGCCCCACGAGTCATCCATCGAACACATGCCGTTCTACCACCCAAAGGTCCGCGGCGTGGCTCACCTGCATGAATGGGATGCCGACACCAACCAAGGGCGGATTTCCGTCCACTACTGGCTCTTTGAGGATTCCCCAGTCAGTGAGAGGCTGGAAAGGACGGCACTCATGCTTCTCTCAGTCCTCCACAAGCATGGCCACGGCCGGTTAGCCGGTTACACCAAGCGCGTGCAGCACGACGTCATCGTCAATCAGGTCAGGGTCCAGGACAGGTACCTCGCCCTCAAGCTCAAGTACGCCAAGGACCTTGTGGACACATGGGCCGAGACGACAGACCCCGAAAAGCACGTTTTCGAAGATCTCGGCATTGCCGCCTTCCTCATCGAGCTCTGGTCTGACATGTACGGCGCCAACAAGGACAAGTACTCGCGGTTCCCCGGCTTCGTCGATATCGGCTGCGGAAACGGCCTGCTGGTCCATATCCTGCTCCACGAGGGGTACTCCGGGTGGGGCTTTGACGCCAGAGCGAGGAAGTCGTGGGCGGCCTACGGGAAGACACTCTCGCCAGACCAGCCGGAGCCGCTACAGAGGCTCGTCCTCTTGCCTACGCTCGCGTCCCCGGCGATCCCTTCGTCGACAAGCGGAGACGATGGCGCGGGGATGGACCCGACCCTCTTTCACGACGGGAATTTCCCCAAGGGCACATTCATCATCTCCAACCACGCCGACGAGCTGACGCCCTGGACGCCCATACTAGCCACGCTGTCCGAATCCCCCTTCATCATGATCCCCTGCTGCAGCCACGACTTGGGCGGGGCCAAGTTTAGGGCTCCGCCGCCCCGGGACAAGTCCAAGTCCAAGTCGGCCTACTCATCCCTCGTCGACTGGGTGGCGCGGATTGCCGAGGACTGCGGTTGGAAGGTCGAGACGGAGATGCTCAGGATACCGAGCACGAGGAACTGCGCGCTGTTGGGGCGGACGCGAACCACCCCCGCGGCTAGTGTCGACGTGCAGCATGTCGTCGAGAAGTACGGCGGGACGCATAACTACTTTGAGAACGCCATCCGGCTTACCGAGACTGAAACAGGACATTGATTGACATGGGCATCGCGTGTGTGTCAGCAGTATCGTAATCGGTCGCCAGGGTGTCTACGGTGTCTTGTGCCGCCGTTCTTCCTAGGACAGGTCTTTGATTGATGCCACTCCTATTTCTTTTTCTTTTTTTTTTCTTTTTCACCTTCTTGTGCGTCCCATGATTATGATTCTAATCCTCATGCGACCCCACAAATCTCCTAACCTAGAACCTCGGCGTGACAGCCTCCGGCTTGTTCTGCAGAGCCTCCTCAATCTCTTGCATGATTTCATCCGTCAGCAGCTTCTGGGCGCTGATGGCCCTCATGTTCTCGTATACCTGCTCGGGACCGCTGGCGCCGATGATGGCGGAGCTGACGTTGGGGTTCTTGAGGACCCAGGCGAGAGCCAGGGTGCTCTGCTTGATCCCCAGCTTGTCGGCGATGGGGGCGACGGCGTTGGCCTTGGCGACGAGTTCCTCAAAGGTCTTTTGGGCGTTCTCGCGCTCCCACCAGCTCTTGATGAAGTCGACCTCGTTCTTCTTGGCGAAGCGCGAGTTCTCGGGGATGCCGTTGCGGTATTTGCCGGACAGGATGCCCTGGCGCATGGGCGAGAAGACGGTCAAGCCGAGACCGCCGACCTCGCGGTAGAGATGGGCGAACTCCTGCTCGACCTTGGTGCGCTCCAGCATGTTGTAGGCGGGCTGCTCCATGACGGGGCCGATCAGGCCCAGCTTGTCGGCGTAGCGCCAGGCCTGGGCGATCTCGTCGGCGTTCCATTCCGACGTGCCCCAGTAGAGAGCCTTGCCCGTGTTGATGAGGTGGTTGAAGGCCCGCACGGTCTCCTCCATGGGGGTATGACGGTCGGGACTGCAGGGTTCATTCAAGGTTAGGGATACGAGCGGGACGAATTAAAGGGGTGGCAGGGACGGGGAACGAACCGGTGGGCGTAGATGAGGTCAACGTAGGAGAGACCTAGTCGCTCCAAGCTCGCGTCCATACCCTCGATGATGTGCTTTCGCGACAGGCCCTTGTTGTTCACCGGATTGTCGCCGAAGGCGGCACCCCAGTAGATCTGAATGAACGAAATGGTCAGTAAAAAGCTCGGGAAAACGAAGATACACACAACGAACCTTTGTGGAAATGACGAGATCATTCCTCTTCCATCCAAACTTACGGATGGCCTCACCCATGACTGGGAAAAGGGACAGTTAGCAGCCAATTTTCAGACTGGGAAGCACCTCTCAATCAAATCGTACCCTTCTCGCTCTCGCCATCGGCGTACACTTCAGCTGTGTCGAAGAAATTGACACCGCAGTCGTAAGCGGCCTTCATGCACTGGAACGTGCCCTCTGCATGACTGTTAGTCGAGACGCCCTGGGAAGTGAAAAACGGGTGCTGGCGTAAAATACCTCTATCGACGTGGCCACCATATGTCAACCCTTCAATCATCCGCCGTCAGCATCATTGCTTCACCCCACGAAATACCTTCTACGTCTGTCCGGTCGGGAAGAACTCACAGCCACCCAGGCTGATGGCGCTAACCTGCAGGCCTGAACGGCCCAGGAAGCGGTATTCCATGGGAGGGAGATCATCGGGCTTTGACATGATGGGCTACGGTTTGTAATTGTGTAACAGGGACGAATTGGCGGTAATGGAGGGCAGGTCTGTTTGCAATGAGAAAAGCTGGCTTTAGACGACTGCAGGTGGATGGATGCTTGAGGGTTATATGCACACGGGAATGGACACCGCATAGCTCTATTTAGCGGCCACAAACCGTTATAGTACTGGCTCCTGGCGCCGGACTAATAGGTAATCACGTCAATATCCCGTCAAGGGCCACGAGGATACGGAACATCAACGGCTGGAGCTTCGAATTGGGTATGGCATCATCGGCCTGTAGTGATGCGGGGCAGCTGCTCCGTATTCGGCGGGGTAGTGGCATCGCGATAGCGTCCTACGATGACTGATTTGTAAGAATTGAAATTGTCGGGGAAGCTAGGGAAACAGCTACGGAGGGACTTCCATGCGAGTAATACTGAGTGGGAACAGAAACTCAGAATCATGTTGAGAAGCAAGCACTTGAAGGGCGGGGTAGTGCTGGGTGAATGTCTTACGTAAGGTACCTTGTAATTACTGGTCAACTGCTGACTCACAAAGACGACGACATGTCTTCAACACCACGACGGAACCTCACCAACTTCAGTCCTGCTTGTTTCTCGTTTCAACGGCAAGGGGAAAATCATCTTATTTCATCTCTGGGAGTCTGTTGCAAGTTAGCAGAACTGAGCCGTCTGACATGATAGCATACTACGAAGTCCCAGGATTGGCATAATACCTACCCATGCTCAACGGCCCCTTGTGGTGGACAGAATATGGCCTACGTCCTAGATATAGAATCCCTGGACGGCCGTTTATCCACCGAGGAACACCTCGTAAATGACTTTATAGCTCTCTTTCTGATGTATATCAGCATGAATTCGGGATACACTTGACCGGGATGGACTTCTGATTACTACTGTATGCCAGTCATTGCCCGAGTGTTGGCCTTACTGAAGCTATCGACTGCTGGTCTACTCTACTTCCACTCTTCTCACTCCGAAGCCTTTAGCAGAGCTAGCCTGTGTCTACATCTTGGCCGGTGCTGTAGGGAGATCCTAACTCCTAGGTAGGGGGACCTTGCGTTCAGAGAACAGCCCTCTTGCCTTAATCACGACCATCTCATACGCCCAGGGATTAGTATAAAGGAGTTACCTCCTACCCATGATATGCTGTGCTTATGATCATGACAGTCATAGTCATCTAAGGGCTAGTGCATCTATCTGTGGCTATCCTTTTATACAAAAGAGTTCAAAGTGCTGCAAGTAAACCAAGATATAATATGCACAATGTTTGTGTCTGAGCTGTCTCTTCTTTGTTTCCCAGCTCCCTATGCAGGCTCACATCAGCTACCATCATATCTAATACCATGGGCAGCTACGCAGAAACCTGCCCCTTGTTCTCGGCACTGCCCAGCTTCACGGTTAATGCGGGTCACCGCCACCAACAACATTAAGAACATCGCGAGTCGTCACGATAGTCGTCACTCCGCTCTCGACCAAAACTAGAAATCACTGCCTGCTTAGTCGGCGGCTGATTCTGTGACTGAACGGGAGCCCTGTGCTTCTATATAAACCACCATGGTCGGCCAGCTGGATTGCAAACTCTCTTCTTCCTTTTCCTCCTCCATCTCCAGCTGCCTCTCGCCGTCTAGACTTGTAGACCACATTGCAGCGAAATCCAGGCCACCATTCTCCATCATTGCTGCCTGAAGGCTGGAGGAAAGGTATGTGTTTCGATATCTTTTCCTTTACTTACCTTACCGTCTTACCCGTTGTTTCACTGTTTCTTTCAGATTGCTACTTTACCCTTTCTCATTCTGCCCCATAATCCCCCTCTTTCCATCCTCCTGTTTGTCATTTGTCCCAATCTCTCCCTCCTTCTTTCCCCTTTTTCCGCGCTTTTGGTCGCACCTTCCCCCTCTTTTTTCCAAGCTCTGGACGTACCTGCCTGGTTGGCTATTTGCCTGAGCACCTAGGTACCGAGAGATCGAAAGATGGAGAGATGGGCTGTACGCCTTTGGTAAAACAGGTATCATCTACCTTCTGCACTATCTCCTCGGGTGCTCTTCCCCCACCTGTTTTCAGCGCTGTCTCTACCTACCTAGGTACCTGCCTAAAGTACAGGTAGGTGGGCATATAGGCCCGTGATAGCCAGGTCCCTGAGGTCCTGGGATCTTTCTCCTACCTTGTTCATCATTCCCTCAATTTTCAAGCGGTCACTTTCTTCATCCACTGCCCGTTTTCTGTTCTTCTAGAAATGCTTCTCTCTCCCTGCTTCCTGCTCGACTTTGCCAACCTATAGAATCCTGCTTTTACTAACTCAACTTGTACACATCTCAGTTGCACCCGTCTCATCTTTCGGTTTGATCAAGTTTTCAGATCCGGTCCATCTCCCAAGCTCATCCGACACTAAGCCAAGAACAAGAACGCCTCTGATTCTGTCAGTATGGCCGACTGGGGCAACAATGATTGGGGTGCTCCTGCTCCCGCTCCGGCGGAATGGGGTCCCTCGACTGGCGCCGACAATCTCAGCAACAGCGGAAATGCCGGTGAATTTGACAACGGTTTCGGCGACGATGGAGGCGCCGGAATGCCGGACGATCGTGGCTGCTTCAGCTGCGGAAAACCTGGGTATGATTTTATTATTTATTTCCCTTGCTCTGCATCCTTTGGCATCTCCCGCGTTCCTCCCACCATGATCATTTTTTTCTAACCCACCTGTCTCTCTAGCCACATGAAGTCCGAATGCCCCGACGCCGCAGCCATGACTTGTCGCGGATGTGGCAAGGAAGGACATATGCGTCGCGAGTGTCCCGATGCCGAGCCGATGGTCTGTAATGTTTGTGGCGAGCAGGGTCATATGCGCCGAGAGTGCCCGAACAAGCCTGCCCAGCTGTGCCGCAACTGCGGCGAGGAAGGTAATTTTTTTCAAGCCCGATATGGATCTATTCCTTTTTGTTCTCCATGGGGGTGCAGCACACTAACGTTCATTCTTCTTCCAATGTCACAGGTCATACGGCCGCTGGCTGCACGAACCCCCGCAAAATTGACCGCAGTGATGTTCCCGACATGGATGCAGAGAAGGCGTGGGAGCTGATGCGAATTGCTGCCCGCGAAAAAGAGATCCACGACTTCAAGGAGGCCCTCGGGATGTACCTCAAGCACTATCCCGACATGACCTACGTCGAGCTCGAAGCGGCTCTCCGCGGCCAAGGCATCAATGTTTGGTGCATTGCTACTGAGCGTCACCACCTGCCCACCATGACGAATATGGACCTGCAGGGCAATATGGATAAGAAGTGGGCCGTCTCGTTCCGTTTCCACGAGAAACCCGATCGTCCTCGTGATCAGGCCATCTGGCCCAAGGACGCCCAGGAGAATATGGCCCGCCTCGCGGATGCTGGCGAGCCCACGGCTCGTCTTGTTCCTCGATGCATGAACTGCAAGGAGATGGGTCATGTTTCCAAGCACTGCCCCGAGGAGAAGGTGACGACCAACAGGGTGGTCATCATGTGCTTCAATTGTGACCAGGAGGGTCATCGCATGCGCGATTGTCAGTTGATCCATTTCCCTTTTCCCCTTGTTCCCCCCCCATCGTACCAAACCCTCAGCGTTGGACATGACCACTGACCCGATCCATTTCACTCGACGCAGGCCCCAACCCTCGCAAGGACAAAGACAAAAACACCTGCAGGAACTGCGGCGAGTCGGGCCACAAGGCTGCCGATTGCACCGAGCCTCGTCGTATGAAGTGCCGCAACTGTGACGAGTTTGACCACATGGCAAAGGACTGTCCTAAGCCTGAAGATTGTGAGTATTTCCCCTCACTGCATCAAGCTCGCTTTTGGAAAATCGCCGCTGACATTATCTCCCTCTTCCCCCGTCAAGTGTCTCGTATCAAGTGCTCCAACTGTGGCGAGATGGGCCACAAAAAGTCTCGTTGTCCCAATCCTGCTGTCCAGAGCGAATTCGACGGCGACGGCGGCTTTGATTCCAACGAGCCTGCTGCAGCGGATGGTGCCGGCAATACAGGAGGTGGAGACGACAGCGGTTGGGGTAATCCTAGCCAGGACTTTAGCGGTGGTGGCCAATCTGACGCGTGGTAACGGACCATTCTTCAGAAAGTCCCCATCGTGTTGTACACTGCTCTGGAGAGGGGTGC
Source organism: Sodiomyces alcalophilus JCM 7366 (assembly GCF_042370955.1). Taxonomy (NCBI): domain Eukaryota; kingdom Fungi; phylum Ascomycota; class Sordariomycetes; order Glomerellales; family Plectosphaerellaceae; genus Sodiomyces; species Sodiomyces alcalophilus. Next base: position 5,420,116 of record NW_027263533.1, read on the forward strand.
AGTCTCGACGGTTGTTTTCTCGGGACGAACCAGGCCAACGATTGCTTGTTCTGTAGTCGTGGATCGTGTTCTGGAAGCTCTTTCCTGAAGTGGAGGTTACTGCATGGGTATGTATCGTGAAAAGTGCTGGGGGGTTGTTTACCAGGGTCGTATTGTAGTGAGAATCACATAGGCCGTCTCTATCCAACGAAGATGGGACAGATGGATCTGAAATGGTAACAGAATGCCCGATGTGCATCATGACAAGGTGGGAGATGACTCCGCACTCGATGTAAGACGTAGGACATGCAGATCAATCCGAGGCACATTGTTTGGAGACGCAAAGTATGAATCAGTTCGCTAGATGAACCTAGCACAGGTTCTTCAGTGCCAAGGTAACAGAGCTTCATGCATGTTTGGCCCTTGATGGCGGAGCTCTCCTCTTCTTGCCCATCTCTTCAACCAGAGAGAGGGGAGAATAATAACAAATAATCTTCAATTCCACTCGCCTCTTTGCTCTTCGAGGTATTGAAAAAAAAAAGAAGAAAAGGAAGGTATGAAGATATAAAGGAATGAAGATGGGAGATATGAAGAGGAACAGACAGAGAAGAATGCGCGAGGTGACTTTGTAGAAGGACAAGGGAAAAGAAGGCATCACTTGTCATTTTCGAACAAGAAAGAAACATGACCCAAAAAAAGATGGAAAAGAAAAGGAAAAAAAATTGTGCCCAGATTGAGAGAGGTAACCGGCTCGCCAACGACGGCTCGAAAACACCCAGAATAAATACATACAGGTGCCATGAGAAATAAGAAAAGATAAAATGGTTGAAACGAATAATGTGTGGTTGTGACCTATTGTCGTAAATAAAAAACACAAATGGCGTGCGTGAAGCTTCCCCCGTGTCCCAGGGGCTAGCTTCAGACCAGAGACAGAACACATGCTCAGCTAGCTCATGGATAGGCAATCGACTTCTTGCGGCGACTAAACATCTTGGAGAAGCCGCTGCTGGAAGCATGCTCATCGTCCCTCCTATGGGCGCTCATGGAGGCCGGCATCTGTGGGGGCGGTTCCGAGTCGCGGAGAAAGTCGGCCAGGTCGTTGGTCCGACTAACCGACGACGTCGCCTCGCGCGGCTCGTACTTCTTCATCAGGATGCGACTCGAGGACCGCGTGCCGGACGGTTGGCTCAGCGGGGGCGGCAGTCCGTCGCCGGCCGCGTACTTGTTGTCATTGGCGCCCGTCATGGTCACCTGGATGGGCGTGTACGCCCGGGCTCCGTTGGAGCTATGGGGAGGCGGTGCCGCGTCTGCCGGCGAGGGCCTGGCCGTGTCGCCATGATGGGCGTTGGTTTGGCTGATGCCCTGGAAGCTGCGAGAGAAGCGGCCCATGAGGCTGGGGGCGCTGGACTTCTTCTTCGGCTTGTTCGCCGGCGCAATCGGCCGCGTCGGCTCGGACGGAGGAGGTTCGTAGTTTCGGAGGAACTCGGCTAAGCTCTCCTCCCGCTTAGGGGGCGGCTTGACGGCCAAGTCATAGTCGTACTCATCTTCCTCGTCGCTCAGGTCAATCGCATAAGGATCGCGGATGCGACGCCTCGTGCGCTTGGGCATGAAGTCTTCCTCTTCGATTACACCTGTCTGCCTGTCGTTTCTGAGAAGCGCGCTCTGCGAGTGGATGGACGACTGCACCGACGTCATGGTGGTGTCGGTGACGCTCGTGGAGGCCCGGCTGCTGTGCATGTCCGGGAGAGTGGCATCGACAGCTCTTCCGCCAACGGCCCCCGCCATCTGATCCGAGTCCATGGTGGTCCGGAAAGGGGCCACATTGCGTGGAATGCGGTGGTCCTGCGCTCCCGGTGGGCCCCTGCGGATGAAATCGATCAAGTCCGAGTTGTCTCCCCGGCTGTCGACGGCGGCATCCCGGGCCTGGAGTCGTGGTCGGCTCTTGTTTTGAGACGCCAACCGCCTCAGATCCGTGCTCTTCTTAATAGAAGCTGCCTTCTCTGCTGCGTTTGCCAGAGGAACCGGGCGCGGACTGTTGTCCACTGCTGGCCCGGTCGACCGGATGAAGTCGGCAAAGTCGTTCACAGACTCACGAGGCACTCGGGCATCCCTGGCCTGAATACCACCAGGCTTGGGTTTTCCGCTCGAGCCGTCGGTGGGCGCCTTCGGCACGTAACCGGCACCTGATGCCGAGGAAGACTTGCTTTCGGGGCCTGGGAGACTTGGTTTCCTGGTGGTCGCGTTGGCCTCGGCTCGGGACCAATCACCGTTGACCGTGGTGCGAACGTCATCCGCTCCTTTCGATCTTGTTGGCAGCACGACGGTGCTGTGCGACGGCGACACCGACTAGCTGAGACTTAGCATTGCGCGCCTGGGGATGGGTGGGGGCGAGGAACGGGTGGGACAAAGGAAGCTTACCGTCATGTTACGCACGTGCTCTGGAGTCAGCGTGTATTGAATTGTCTGATCACTTTGAATGAGTTCGTCAAAGTCGCGAGCCACATGGTCTGGCCTAAAGGACCTCTTGCTGTCCTCCGACGTCCGGACGGGCCTGAGTTTACCAGTGCCCGAAGACGCCGATGAGCCCGACGTGTAGACTTGACGCGCGGGTTCCGAAGATTCAGCCGTGGGGGAATGCCGTTCAACCGATACCATACCGATGCTTGTAGAGTGAGCATGCTTGGCCTTGTCAGCATTTCGCTGTGAAGCGCCAGAGGGGTGAGTCTGCTGCTGCTGCTGCTGCTGCGGAGACTTAGCGGGAGAGGAGGTTGGGCTCGAGCTTGCCGTCCTCGCCGACGGGTTCGATGTGTTCCAGAGGGTTGCCGTGATGGCGGGTCCGTTCTCGTGCCGAGCAGAAGCTGGCTGTCGGACCACCGTCCCATAAATGGGTTGCGCCGGCAGCTCCGCGATGCCGTGGGCCAGGTCACTGGGACGAGACGGTGGGGCGGCCGGCCCTTCTACGTCGTCTGGGGACGTCGAGATGGCGAGGCTCGTGCCCGACCTCGGTGTCGCCCGGTCGGCCAAAGGTCGCGGCGCTGGTGCCGAGACGGCCGGTCCTGCCCTCTCCTCAACGGTCGGCGGGCGGTGCACACTGACTTGGCGGACACGCTCCTCCCGCTCCGTGGAATGCGGTCTCGAGTGGGCGGGGCTCTTCGGACCAACCACATCGATGACACGTGCGGAATGTACACTCGGGGTTCTCATTGGCACGTTCGTATTGATGTTGATGGATGATCCCTTGCTGGAGACGGAGACGGCTGGCGAAGTACGACCGGCGTATGATATCCTCGCTGACGTGAGGATCTGCGGTTCTTCGTCGAACTCTTCAATCTCCGAGTCGGAAGATACATCCTCCTCCTTTGGTACGTCAATTGCGGGTGTAGTCGCACCGGTCTCAGGTGCCGTATTCGCATGTCGAGGCTCGCGATTTGCGGTGGCGGCGGCGGCAGCAGCAGCGGCCGTGGCAGTTGCGCCTGCCAGGGTGGCGCTATTCACGAACCGGGAAAGGCGTTTTGAGCTGCGTCGTCGAATCTCGGGGGCTGGGTCTTTCTGCTCCTGCTCTCCCAACTCGCTAGCGGTCACGGATTCCTGGGGCTTCTCGACTGCGTGCTTGCTATCACGGCCACCGACGTCGCGTGGCAGGGCGATATCCTCGTTCTTCTGGGCGTCTCCGGCTGGCGTACACTGTTCGACAGCGTCCGAAGAGCTGGTCTCGAATTTAGGGCGTTTGGCCAAGGGTGATGCGTACAGCAGCTGCGACGGAGCCGGCAAGGACACGGACCGCTTGCGTGCGGATGGGATGGGGCCTAGAGGAGGTCCAGGCTGAACGATGGCGGGACTAGGGGGCAGTTCGACGGCGAGTCTCGGCGAGAATACCATCATGCTTTTCGGCCTCCGGATCTCGCGTTCCCCGATTGTTGTCTTGTGCTCGGCGTCGGCGTGCTCCTCATCATCGCTGTATGAGACGAGGCCTGGAACTTCGATTTCGTCAACGTCGTGTTGGCCAACCGGTAACGGAATGGCCGATGCCCTGACGTAGTCTTCCACCCTGCTGTTGATAGCGGCTGACGCGTCTTTTTCCTTCACGTCCTCCTTGTTTTCTGTCGCTGGCTCTTCTTCGCCCTCCGGTAACATGGCATCTGAGGATGGAATCTCGCCCACGATGCTCCGTTGGCGGCCATGGGTGGAGAAGGAGGCGCGCGAGAAAGACCGGGGTGTATCGGCGGCGGGGCCACGAATACGCTTCTTCCAACCCCTCCAGAGCCGGCCCAGAGTCCTGTCGAGAGCAACACGCTCCATATCAAAGTCCTGGACCACGATACGGTCGGCAACGACAGCCGTCGTCTTGACGCCCTCGCGCAAGTCCTTCTCGAAGGCGGTCTGCATGCGATGACAGGCGGCCTGGCCAGCGACGACCAGGGCCGCCTCGCCCATGTATTCGAGGATGGAGGTGAGGAAGATAGCGACCGCAGGGGAGATGAGGTCGGAACCCCGCTCGTCGACGCCGGGCTCTAGGTTTTCGTGTTCGGTGTAGTAATCTTCATCCTCCTCTTCCATGTCGCCGAGAGAAGAGTATACCATGCACCTCAGGCGGGTGCGCTTCCACACGAGTTCCGGGTCCCAGTCGCGCTGGGCCTGGGAAGCATCCGCTGGCACGAAATCTTCTTCGTCGGCACCTCCGAGGTATTCGCGCAATTCCTCATCGGCATTATTGATGACATCTTTGGCTAGCTTGGGTTTGAGAACTTCGGAGACGGCGGGTCGAAGGGCGGCGAGCGTGGTGGAGCGAGAGAGTTGGAGGAAGCTGAAAAGGAGCTGGTCGAGAAAGTCGTTGACGAGCTGGAGGGCGGTCGGAGATACTAGCACTGTTTCGCCGGATGTCTCTATGCCATGCTGGTCATACCAGGTATCGGCATGGCTATCATGGTCGTTGGTGACAATCTGAGAAGCGGCGGACGGGGCGATGAAAGCAGCCTCTGGTGACACGCCCATGGGTGGAGAGGCCAGGCCGTGGCTCATGATGGTGGATGGACGATCGCTCGATATGCTCTGGCTGCGCGACCTGGGGTGACGACGGGAGGCAGGTTGGGAGAGTGATGGCCGCCTTGAGGAAGCCGGATCGGCAGTTGGAATGTTGGCCATGATGGGCAGGTCGTTTTTCTTTTCCCTTCTTCTTTTCGTCGGATCTTGTCGTCTTTCTTTGCGAGAGGGGCCCCGTCTAGATCGGAGGGGTAATGCAGGTTCCCTCCAAGCCAGGGACGGACGGCAGACACTTGGTCAACGGCGTGCGGGATCTTATCCTATAGGTGCAAGAGAAGGTAGGTTGCAATTGTCTGTCGGGTACATAAAGGAGGCGGGACAACACAAGACGACGGGAAGCTGCGTTCGGCCAGCAGTTAGCGAAGTGTCGGGTTAAGACGAAAGGCGCACACAAAACTCGCTAGCTGCAGGGCAGCAAAGGCCCAAGCTTGTCGTCGGTGAGCCAAAATTCGAGAATGACATGGACACGGGGCTGGAAGTTTCTGGGACACGCAAGTGACCGCCCGCCTTGGGGAAGACGCAGTCGGTCCAGAGTCCCGGGTGTGACAATGCGACGGACAAGCAAGCGACAAGATCAAGCCAAGGCCTAGACAAGCAATCAAACGGTAGACCAAACTGATGGAACAGCAGATGTGGCGAGTAGCAAAGAAATTGTCCGTCTTCGTCTGCTTCCTCTCATCACGGGCCACCCAGTTGACATGGTAAATGGATGTCGCCGTGTGTCCACGTTCGTCACTTGAGATATCGCGACACTCGGACAGAGACTGAAACAAAAGAAGCGAACCACACAAGGCAGGAGAAATAGCGAAGAGAATGGCGCAGAGCAAAGTCTTGCTGAATGCACATACCTAGTCTTGAAGAATTTGGTCCGCAGAAACGCGGGACGAGAAAGCAGGAGTTCGACAGTCCCCCGGTGGGAAGTGAAGAAAAAGCGAGTGAAGAAAAGCAACGCCGGGTAAGACACCTTGCCCAGAAACGCACAGTTCAAGGTCGGTAGGACAAGCGGAGAGGGAAAAGAAAGGAAGGAAGAAAAAGGAAGGATGGACAAGCAAGCAGTCAGCCGAACTCGTCCTTCCCAAACGCGTGTTCGAAATTTTGGCGACAGCTTCGGCCAAGTCTTCCTTTCTCTGTGGGGGGTTCCTTGTTTTCGGCGGACTGGGGGTCGGTCCTTCGGGAAATGAGGGATGGCGAGCCGAAAAGCGACCACGAAGAGAGGGTAACAGAAAGAAGCTTGACAAGACGACAAGATGAAAGAGAAAGGTGAAAAGAAATTAGGGACAATAATATCAAAAGAAGAGAGAAGGATTAATGGAAACAAGGGACTTTGATTTCGTATCTTGTACAATAGCCTGGGAGGTAGCAACGAGAGTGGAGGAGGAGGTGCTCAGAGTAGTACTTTCCAAAGTTGGGAGTTTCGAGTGGGTCAGGAGAAAGGGGTCTGTCTAGGTACTAGCTACTAGTGGTATAGTCATTTCAGCACTCCCGAGCAGACTCCACACCCAATGGCCCGGTCGAGCATGTACCGTCCAAGACGGTGGACGCTACGGTAGTGCACATGTAAAAGGGGAAGAGGGGATGGGATGGGACAATCTGTACGTTGTATGTACAATGTACGCACACTACAGCGTACGAAGTAATTACATCGTACCTACAAGGTAATCACAAGCGTATAGTACTCGTGCATGCACTGGACGCTTGTTCATGTTCGCTTACCGTGTACATGGTGCCGGTATTCGTACCTCTGGGCAGCAAAAGATACTTTCGTGCCATTTTCTCCTCAGAACCCTCCAAGCGAAGCTGAGCTCTAGTTGTAATTAGCGCGGCTCCGGTACCGATAGTGCACATCTGGTCGCTTGACGCTTGGACCCAGCTTTGTGTACGCCCGCCGTTATTACTAAGTATTACTCCGTCTCCACATCAGTCTGCATCGTACAACGCACAATACATGGCAACGGTCAGGGGAAGCCATAACCCCACGAGGATAAGAACTGGACGTTCGTTCCAGTCATCTAGTGTACAAATGTATCGACGGTATCGGCGAGAGTGGAACACTTCTTCTCCATCTCGTCCTTCTCCTCCGTCTTGGCCGTCTCGTCTGATATCCGGCCCACAAATGACTTGTCAACACGCGACTAAGGGTCGTTTTCTCCTTTCCTTGGATTTCGTTCTACAGAAACCGAATGGAACCACCGAAACCGACCACACTGTTAAACGGAAAGGCTCCGGTCAACGGCGGTGCAGATGCAGGACCGGCAAATAGGTGCAGACACTGCATGTCGAACGAAACACGTTGAAATCGGGACGTCGTAATAATATGTACCGAGTACGGAGGTATTTTAGGTACCCGGTACTATGTACACTACTCCGTACCGCCCCTTAATCTCTACGAAAACGGAAGTATTCCGTACTGTATTAGTGTACATAATCTGGAGTTCACTCATCAAGCAGAATGAACAAGAAGGCTGGCAGGCTCTGCGACTTATGTTGTACTTAGTATGCTAACCCCTCTCTCCCCTCTTGCATCCATCCTCTCTTCCATTTTGTTCCGAGCCACTGCAAATGGTGTACAACGTACAGTACATACACGTTGTACTCAGGCAGTCGCGCAACCAGTTTAATATAAGCGGGTCCGTGGATCGATCGCACCCGGGCCGGGATCTCGCCGAAAACCGAGAAAGCAACCATCATCATTGTATTCGTACTTTGTACGAAAGGACCAATATGTAATTAATCAAAACCATGGCGTAATTCTCCTTTCGACTCCTAGGTAGGGAATACTACCTTTGAATGTCTTGGGCGACGCACTTTGTTCACTTCCCACCGTCTCCCCTCCCTCACGGACGGTCCGGCGCGCGCCCCTCTTCCTTCCGGGTGATCGCGGCCGCTGCCCTGTTTCTGGTGTCCAGTCGCGGGCCCGAGTCGTTGCAATATCATTTGTTCACATGGTGTCGGATCTACGTGATGTCTCTATACCATCACGCATCGGGTGAATCAATGGCTGGGCGATCATCAGCGGCATGAGACATGTCTCCGACTAGAGTCGGCCCCTCCCCAAGCCGTCTCTGCTGTCGGTGGAGTATGACCCCGTGGTCGGCATTCAGCGGCCTGCAGCTCCTGCAGCTGTCATCTCTGTACGAATATATGCATTGCTGACCGAGCTTACGCTATTTCTACTCGGCATTCTCGCCATGACCGAGCTGCCTCTTTCGTCTCTGGCTATCTTTGGGGTCGTTACTTTATTTGGAAGCCCACCCACATGCTGTGCAATGACGCTGGCAAACGACTGGTCTCGGAATGCCGACGCGTGATAGGGCGTAGTATTCGTCTTTGCAGCCACCGACTCGACTCGGCGCCACCATCACCGGATAGAATAAGAAACGAAGACGAGAACGACAAGACAAAGAAGACAAAGAGGCGCAGAAAAAATGCATCGCCTCTTCCGCCCAATACCAATCCGATATTCTCGACTTTCCAGAGGGCCGGAATTCTTAGCTGCATCCTATCACCCCATGGCCACAGTGGTCTGTCTCACTGACCGTTTTCGGTACCATATTCTTTACTTCGTACGATACGTGCTGGCTTGAGTGCGTTCGTTTGCTTTACGTGCGACGCATGCCATGGATGGAGGACGGCGAACACGATCATGTACAATGGCAACAATGGTCTATTCTTGACCGTGTTCATGACAAAGACATTGCCGCCCTATCGAGCACAATAAGCCTCGGGAGCCTCAAACGAACCCAGACATGCAACGACACACCATGCGATTTCCCTGAAGATTCGTTTGTCTGGGAGGATTAGCAAAAATGCGAGGTTGGGAAACGACGGTGACATTCTTTCCCTCTTTTCCTTTTTTTATTCCTTTCTTATTCCCTGTGGCCACCACAGAAAATAAATGCGATCAACAAACGGCGACGATAATAACCAACGGAGACGACGGACGCCACGAAAGCCACCGAAGCTCACCGACTGGCAAAGCAATGCACTTGCTGGGAGCTTGCAGTGAATTAGTAGCTGCCACTGTCCGCTTTTTATTGTCTTTTCTTCCCTCTCCCCCTTCCCGCCACCTGCACTGTTCATTCATGCTCACGACGGCTCCCGTCAGGGATTCAGTAGCATGTTGCTATGTAGAGTCAATCATGCACCTGGGAATGCCCGGGATTGGCGGTCATGGGTCTCAAATGAGCGAGCCGCCTTCATGAGATGCAAGTGCTTGACCGTCGGGGGGTACGTTGAAACTAGAGCGACACCGTCCTAGGAAACAAACGAATTGTACGAATAGTCCGACAGCCAAAACCCTTGCCACGGAAAGGGACACATACCTAGGTGTAGTCGTCCATGACCATGGGAATATGGAAGCCTGTCTACTGATGTGTTAGTGGCTTGGGCTATACCAAGAAGGTCGAACAACTGACCCTTACAGCGTGGGTGAACCAACCTCCTCAAAACACCTCTCGCTGGACGACTAGACTGCTTGGTTCGGCGGATTTGATTGTTACAAAAAATGGTTAATATTTACTTTGGTGACACTTACCTGTGAAGACAACTCGCCACAGACGGACCATACAGACCGTCTGCCTCGAAGAAGATTGCCGACCTAGACTCACCGTCAATCATTGCCGCCAATACATCAAGATCTCTCAGAATTCATCCGACTGCGGCAGCGACTCCGACTGTCCCTGGACCTGCCTGGGATCCGGAAGACGTCACGGGCCGTGGCTTCGCCTTCTCCGCCGAGTCAGCATTGTGGGAGTCGTGCAACTTCCACGGCAGCAAGGGATCATCCTCGTCATGATCCCTCGTCTTCCAAGTCCAACCAAGACCTAGCCAAGTTTTCCTTCGCCTTACCTACCTTCTTCGTCTCGGTTTCGGCCTCATCGCCATCTCCGCTGCCGTTACCATCATCCTCGTTACTTACCTCCCTCCCCTGCTCCCTTGAGGAGGAGGACGACGCGATACCAGAGGAGGACTGGCCCTCCTGCTCGGGGTCTACGTAATAGACACGCCACTGCTTCTTTTTCTTCGTCTTGCTGGCCTCGGATGGCCCCGGTGGCTCGCCCGCCTTTTCCTTCTCTTGACGAATTAGCTCACTGATATACGCCTTACCGTGACGCGCAGCCGCCTCGTCCCGGTCCTCGACGCCCAGGGAGTACTCCATACCTACCCTTTTCATCTGCTCCGCCTTCCGCTTGCAGGTAACGCAGTACCCTTCGACCCTGTGCACGCCCGCGAGGTCCAGCTCCCAGCAGTGTGACCCGCCCAGGGCTTCGCCTCGGGGACAGGTGTAGAGGATCACATGGCCCATCCAACACCCGCAGGCCGTGTAATAGACGTTCTCCCCCCCACACATTCCTGGCTAAAGGGGTGGGCGGCGGATGGAATGGTCCTTGGGAAGGTGTTCGTGCGAGCGGATGTAGGCGACTTGATATCCTGGTGTGTTCAAGACGCCTTTGTCGTAAGAGGTATTCGATGCAGCTTGTCGATCTCGTGAGAGAGCTCTTCTGTTTTGTTATGTCGTGGGTTTCATACCTCTCGGTGTCCATGTCTTCCCCATGGCATTATATATGACGGGAGCCATCGAGAAGATAAGCTGTTTCGAAGGCGGTACAGTAGAGTACAGTCGCGTTGAAAGATTCCACTGGATGAACATGATCGCTGCATGGAAACTAGGTCAGGTAGAGGTCTCTGTGGCGAGAAAAAGGAGGCCAAAGGCATTACTGATGGAATAGATGCGAACATGGACATTGCACGCACAATGGAGCTTTCATTCTGAGAGAACAACGTAGAGAACAGTGAACAATCAATGCCTTGTTGCGACAAGGCTGGGAATATACGCCGAGGCTTCACATCCTTGAAGGAGCTCAGTCGAGGGTGAAGACGTTTTCCGGGAAACAAAGGAATCCAGTCTCCCAGACTTCGTGTTAATGTACAATGTTCTTTGTGTTATTACATCCAATGTATGGCATGACAATGATGAACTGGCCTTGTTCACTGTCTCTGGTCTTGTTGTCGTTGTTCATGAACAAAGAGACAAGGCTCTATTTCTTTGAAGGGGAAAGGGGGGAGACCATTACCCAACCAGTGCTGCATAGTATCAGTCGGACTCATGCCTCCAGACATTCCTATTCCTACGCAGTGAAAGACTGGCTGTATCTCGTAGACCTTTCTTGCCGCATGTTCTTTTCTCCTATTCTCCTTGGGTGTAAGATGGTAATGTAGAAATATTGTGTGGGAAGATTCGAGACGCCAACTGAGAACAGACAACACCACTACCCTCTTACTCAACACCATCTTAGACTAGTCAGACAGTAATTTCAAATTCCATCGGCTTAAAATGCTGGGACAGGACGAGTCAGGAGCCAGTTTGCTCCCACATCTCAGCACGCCTGATGTCCGTCCAGACTGAGGCGCTGCATAGAAGGGCCAGCAAGTCAGTGCGGCTCCACGACCAGACATGTCACAAAGGTTTGCATTTACTGCACAGTAATGTTTCTGGAACTCAAGTCGTTATTAGTACTAGATGGGCAAGTATCGCCGTTGTGCTCGTCTAAGGTACAGTGACCCAACCGATGAAACCTTTCCTCTTCCCAACAGATCGCCTCAAGGGGAATCCAGGCGTCAAAACCATGGAGAAGAGAAATGGGCTGAAAATGTTCACATCCGCGGGCCGACCGTGAAAAAATAACTCCCCCCCTTTTTTCTAGAATGGCCAACTTCTCGCAAGGAAACAGAAAAAAAAAGAAAAAAGTCCAGGCTGCCGGCATCCCTTTTCCAACGACAATGCAGGTGTGGGAGACAATCTGATTGTAATCCTCAGGGCGAGGAAGAAAAGGCATTTCGACGGGCAGGACGGCGAGAAGTCGAAAAAAGGGCGGAAGAAGCAGAGAAATGAATCGCTGGGTCGGCTGGAAGAAACGAACAGTTCGCACACCCATTTTTTTCCCACCACGGGAAAACCTCACGCCTAGACCCCAAAACCTTTTCCTCCTCCCCCTCTTCCAATCCACAGATTACCTTCCTCCACTTCATTGGACCGCTTGCTGGAAAACGGCATGCCAAAAACAAGGAACAATTACGTCCCTTAGAAGACGGCAATGGCAGCCAGGCCAGCCACCGCGAGACCCGAGAAGGCCTGGAGGCGAGAGGCTCCGCTGACGCTCACGGGAAGCGGCTGCTGGGGCTCGGGCTGTTGGGGGAACTGAGGAGCGGGCTGCTCAGGGGCCTCGGGGGCCTCAGGGGCGGGCTGCTGAGGAGCAGGCTGGGGGAGCTGAGGAGCAGGCTGCTCAGGGGCGGGCTGAGGAGCAGGCTGGGGAGCCGGCTGGGGGAATTGAGGAGCGGGCTGCTCAGGGGCGGGCTGAGGAGCAGGCTGGGGGAACTGAGGAGCAGGCTGCTCGGGGGCGGGCTGAGGAGCAGGCTGGGGAGCGGGCTGGGGGAATTGAGGAGCGGGCTGCTCAGGGGCGGGCTGAGGAGCAGGCTGAGGAGCGGGCTGGGGATATTGAGGAGCAGGCTGTTCAGGGGCGGGCTGAGGAGCCGGCATTTGGGGAGCGGGCTGCTCAGGGGCGGGCTGAGGGAGCTGGGGAACGGGGACGGCCGGGACCCAGGTCTTCTGAGGAGGGCAAGTCGGGCAGTTAGCCACAGGGACCTGGATGGACTTGGAGGGGACCTGCTGGGTCACGGCAGCGCCGTTGTTCTGTTGGACGACGACAGAGCAACCAGCCTGGTCGCACTGGGGGGCGGTCTGTTCAGCGACGACCTCCGCGGTCTCGGGCCGGGACACCTTGATGATCTTGGGCTGCTTGCGCACCGTAGTAGGCTCCTCCTTGCGGAACTCAGCGCGCTCGCAATGGCGGCAGCCCTCCTGGCGGAAGTCCTTGCGGCACCGCTCCGAGTCGCAGGAGTGCTTGCGGAAGTGCTTGCGGTGGTAGTACTCGCGGAACACGCTGTGCTTCTTGCTGTCCTTGCGGCAGTGGTGGCAGCCGCTGCGGTGGAAGTGGCCGCGGCAGTGGTGCGAATTGCAGTCGTGGCGGTGGTGGTGATGCCTGTGGCCGTGGGAGTGGTGCTGGTTATGATGGCAGTGGCGGCACGCCTCGTGGTGCTGGTTGTTGCGGCAAAAGTTCGAATCGCACGAGTGACCGTGACCGTGACCGTGGCCATCATCCTTACCACCATGACCACCGTGACCATGACCAACATGACCATGACCGTGGCCGTGGCCGTGGCCGTGCTCATGGTGCTTGCAGCTACCGTCGTGGCAGTCGCCGTGGCCGTGGCCGTGACCGTGACCGTGGCCTCCGTCGTGGCCCTTGCCGTGACCGCCGTCGAGATCGCCGTGGTGGCCGTGGTGGCCGTGGTGGCCGGCGTGGTGACCGTGGTTATGGTTGTTGTGGTCGTGGTGATGATGATGATGATGGCCGTGATGCTGATGGCTGCTGCCGAAGGGGGTGCAGTGACTGCAGGCGTGGTGCTTGTGGTTGTTGTGGCAGAAGCCCGTGTGGCAGTCGTGACCGTGAGCGCCGTGATGGCCGCCAAAGTTATCACCGCTACGCTTGTGGTGGCCGTGCTTATGGCCATGGTGACCATGATGACCATGGTGAGCATGATGTTGATGGTGGTCGTGGTGATGGTGGTGATGTTTGGAGTGGTGATGGTGGTGGTGACCGCCGTGGTGATGACCGTGATGACCGTGGCCGTGATGACCGTGATGACCGTGATGACCGTGATGACCGTGGTGGTGATGGGAGCAGTGACTGCAGTCGTGGTGGTGATGGTTCTCATGGCAGAAGCCCGAGTGGCAGCCGTGACCGTGACCGTGACCATGGCCGCCGTGATGGCCGCCACCACTAGCCTCCCGCTTGGAGTGGCCATGAGACTTGTGGCCGTCACGGTGGCGGCAGTGACCGCAGCCGTGGCTGTTCACGTCGTTCCGGCACTTCTCAGAATGGCATTCGTGCTTCCGGAGGTACCGGCAGTGCTCAAAACGGCACTCGTCCGTGCGGTTGCTATCATGCTTCTGATACTTCTTGTGGCGATTGTGGCAGTGCTGGCAGTCCTTGTGGTTCGAGTCGTGACGGCAGTGGTCAGAACGGCAATCCGGACCATCGCCATGGTACCAGACGGTGACCACGCGGCAGTGACGGCAGCCCTTGAGGTCGGGCTGGACGCGGCACTTCTTCGAGAGGCAGTCGAAGTCGCCGGCCTGCTCAGCGACAGAGGGAACGCTGTCGGCAGGCTCTGCAATGGCGGCGGCAGATTCGGCGATGGCGGCGGCATTGGAAACCTGGGCCAACCCGAAAAGGAGGGCCACGAGGGTAGCGGGAGCCTTCATGGTCGCAAGAAAGGTTGAAGACTAGCAAGTTAAAAAAGACAAACCCAACCACGGGAATGCTGAAAAGGGAGCAGGATCTAACTTGGGGGAACGGTTGAAAGCGAAGAAATGAGATGTGTAGCCGGTTGTCGGGGCGCCCGTTGATGCCAATTGTCAGGAACAAGCTGGCTTGAGGAGAAGGTTGAGTATAGGAGGGAATATGTCCGCCGAGGGCTTGGAGGGTGGTCATTTATAATGCTTGACATGCCCCGTATCGTGCTTCAGGAGGTGAGCCTCAACATCCCATTCAAGTTAAGCTCCGTCTCCCACACCTCGGACTCGGTCGATCGACATGGAACTCGATCGATAGGCAAGCTGGGACAAGCATGCCGTAAAAGCAGCCACCACAGAACGTGGAAGTCAATCTCGGGTGACAAGACGCGCGGACTCTGTCAAACAGCGGTGCTCCGGCGTGTTGAGGAGGCGAGTGTGCGGGACATGGTTCGTTTCGTGGCTCACCCGTCTTCTCGTAAGGACATCTCGGATAACCATTGCGGCTGAGGAACTAGTTTCCCAAGGCCCAACATGTGTCGAGATGGGGACAAGAAGGGTTAGTCGAGGCATCACAATTGTTGGGTGGTGACATGCATGCGAGACGAGACGTTCCCGGGCCGCCTGGCTTGAACGTGGGCTCGCAATGCCATGCATCACGAGCGCCATGAGACACCAACCTCTCCACCTAGAGAGAAGCCATTCTCCGTTGACAGGGCGGTATAGGAGAACCAGCGGCACGGGTTGCAGCCGTATTCTCTTCGTAATGCCCGACCATGGTGGTTATTCAGAAGTGCGCCCAGAGTTCCACAGTTCGTTTCCCTTGGTGCGCTCGAGGAAGGCGTCATATGATTGGTGCTTCAGTTTTGTCTTCCCGCGCCAGGAGGTGCCATGGTTTTCATTAGGACCGAACGAAACAAAGAGAGCGGAAACGAAGGACAAAAGAACTCGAGACCCAACGGTTGGTCGATTTTGCGCGACTGAAAGCTATCGTTCGCCCCATCTGATTCGCAAAACGCTCAGGCGGATATCATCCCGTGGACATGGTACGGGAAAAATGCTCGCTACCGCATGTTGTGCTGTATGTTCCTGGTTCAAACATCCTCCATTTCCTCTTGGACCGTGATCTCTCTATTGTTCTTCTTCTTCTTCTTTTCTCTTTCTCTCTCGCTTTCCCTATCGACTCTCATGGTAGTAGTGCCAGGAACCAGTGAGTTTCCTTAACAAAACGCCGCTAACAGCAGCCACACGGTAACCTAGTTGCTGTACGGGATATTCTAGTCCTCGGGAACTCCCTGGAAGAGTCCAAAGCGCATGCGATGGCTCTGAAACGCCGCCACATTAGCCTCAAATCCCGCCACTGCCGTACTGGCTTTGCCAGTGTCCAGGAACGAGATGACACCGGGGAGGGGGGTGGGGTGGGGGAAAGTATTGGCAAAGACAGGACATACGAATGGAAGCTTGGGAATAACCACAGCCAAGAGAGCTAGGAAATTGATGCTGAAATACGCCAGGTCGTAATGGGTGTAATGGGTGCTCAACAGGAAGAGCACGATGGGTACGCTGAGGAGGAACTTTTTGGCGGGGGTGTACTGGGCGCCGTCGTCGATTTGTTCCCACATGTTCAGGTTGTCGAAGGCGCCGCCATTGAACTCGAAGGGGATGCCCCGTACGTAATGGAACATGATGTATGATCCGCACATGTAGGTAATGTTTGTCAAAGTCCAGGATGTCTCCTGCGACACTCCTGGGATGATGTCGTAAAAGATCTTGAGGCCGGCGATAAGTACGAGGTGGATAGTCCAGGCTCCTGTTCAGTAGGCATGGAGCCGTCAGCGAAAGAAACACATGTGACCCAAGATGACGACGGCAAGTGGCGAGGAAACGGGCGACAAGGAGGCTATTGCTTTGCAAAGTAACCGCCGAGTTGGGCGTCCCGTGGAGGTTTTTGGGCTGCGGGTGGCGGGCGGTTGATTGCGGGAAAACGGGAAACGAAGAGATATATTCGTAAGGGACTGGACTGACTGCTCACCTTTGGCATTCACCCAGTTGGCATTGAGGTTGGGTACGACGGCCTGGTCACTTATTTGCTCAAGTGTCTCGGGCGGCTCGTAATGGACCTGGAGGATGCTACTAGATCTCCTGCGTCTGCTTGTTCGGTCCGCCATGGTTCCGTACGAGGTGTTGCGATGTGGAGGGGAGTTGGCCGCCGCGTCGTAGGAGACGGTGCGCGGGAGGAGGATTGGCGAAGACAGCTTGACGTTATTTTCTATTGGCGGATGAATGGAAAGTTGGTTGAAGATGGTAGCTCCCGTAAGGCAACTCGGGTCTCAGCAGACGAGTTTCTGATGGCCTCCTAACGATGTCACAAAAAGAAGGGAAGCAAGCAAAGAATCGAGATGGAATGGGAAAGCTAGACAAGACAGGACAGGACGTATAAAGAATGATGGAAAAAGGGTGTTGTCGACGGTCGTCTGATAAGATACACCACCTAGAGAAGGACTGGATAGGGTGGTGATTCGAAAAGGAACAAGTCGTGGGCAGATAGGACACAGTATCGTGGATGGAAAAGGGTGGTTGAGCGATGGAATGAAAGCAAGATGCGAGATTCTTCTTCGAAGCTGCTGCGTGGTCGTCGTAAGAGGTTGCTTGGCACTCCTCCCTTAGCTTGGGGACCCTTTGGCAGGCAGAGCAGGCACGACCAGGCCACCTTAGATTTCAGGTTTGCGCAGGGGCCATATGGTGATCTTTGCCCCTTACAACGTTGTAGGTACCTAGGTACCTAGATATGTACGAATACGTATGACAAACATTAGCCAATCAGCAGCAGTACCAGGACCCTCTTTGCTCTACCTGCTGACTGCAGAGTATGATTAGATAATCATTATACGAAGTACAACTTTTTCTCTTTAATTTCCAACTCTCATGACCTCGTAGTTGACTCTGCCTTCCTGATCAAAAAGAGGCCGACAAACGCAAAGGTGTCTGATAACCTCATCAATCTTGGTCTAACAGACTAACAGAGGCAGAATCCTGTCTACTTCCTATTACCCTACGACTCCATCTACCTCATCGAACGGCCATTCGCAGCACCGGTCCGGTGATACTGAGACCTCCATCACTCCTTTCTGGGACAGAGGACACACGTTTCCTTGATCATCCCGATATAGGAAACGAAGATCAACCTATCGTCGGGTCGTTTTCTTAATGGTGGCCGGCAGACCTGAGGAATTTCTGGACTAGTTCAGTGAGAAGCGCCCCTGAATGACATAAGGATTGGACTCCTTTGCCGAACCTAGCTTTGGCTTTAAGCGGCCCAGGGGCCCCTACTCAGATCCCGTTTACATATTCCCGCCTCGCACGAACGTACGCCACCTGGACAAGCTTGGTAAGCTTGTCTCCGTTGGTTCCATGGGACTCGCAGCGGACGCAGAGTCGGCCACCCGGAAGCGTCCCCTCGAAGGCGTAGAGGGTAGAGCATGCGACTCGACCTCGTTTCCAGGCGCCTCTTCCGAGCCAGGGCCTAAGCGGCAGAAGACGGGCTCGCCGATTTCAACCCACGACGCGCTCGACGGGCAACATGCAGAAGGAACCGACGCCGCAGCTGTCGGCCGAGCCGCCGGTCCGACTTTGGAGCCCGGAAAGGCGCCGCCGTTGGTGGCCGAGGCAGATCAGCCTGGCTCGGAAGTCTCGAGGCAGGTGGAGAACCTCTCGCCACCAACGATGACGGCCGCTGCAGCTGGTTCTCACGCGAGTGGCGGCGGGCCGCGCAAGACCAAGGCGTACGGTGTGCAATGGACACTACCCGTTGGAATCGTCCTTCCCGCGACGCCGTCGGACACCAAATCGGTTGAGAAGTGGTTTCGCGCATGGTGCACAGCTCTGGTCGAGGAGAACCCCGAGAAGAAACAAAAACTCACCGACATCATCGTTGATGTGCTCGTCGGCCTCCATTTGAAGCATGTGTCCCCTCCGGCGGGCAAGGACGGCGAGAAACAAGCTAAGTGGCGGCCCCTTGTGAAGAAAGCCTTCAATAAGCTGCGGAAGCTTGGCACTGTTTCCGCCATTTTGAAAGACTGTACAGAGCCTCAAGAAGGGAGTTCTACCCCGGCGTTAGATGTCACCGGGAAGACGACGGCGGATCACGAGCCGTCCGATGGCAAGTTGTTGGGTTCTAGAGCGAATGGGGATAGTGGAAGCGGTTCTAATCCATCCCCAGCTTCATCTCGTTCCTTGACTGTGACTGAGTCGGGGCCGAAACTCGAGCCGGAGAACGAGCCGGAGCCCGAGGCAGAACCCGAGGCAGAACCCGAGTCAGAACCAAATCCGGGCCCAAAGCCGGAACCAGAGCTGGAACCAGAGTCCAAGCCGGAGCCTGAGCCTGAGCATGAGCCACAGCCAATCTCTTCAGAGCATGAAGCACATGCGCCAACTGCGAGTGAGTGGGCGTCTCTGCTCGAACCCGAACCCGAGCCCGAACCTGGACCCGAACCTGGGTCTGAGCCTGGCGAGGGCCAGGAATCTAGGGAAGAATCGGAACGTGCTGATGCTTCAGAAGGAGCGACCGACCATACCCACAAGAACCCAGTCGCTGCCGTTGGCGCCGCCGCTGAAGCTCACGAACCGTCTTGGCGAATGGTTGTGGACGAGGAGGAGGCAGTGCGCCAACAGCAAAAGTATTTCCCCAAGACGTCCGGCCCCTACGACGTGTGTACTGTCTGCGCGTCGCTCGGGCACTCGGCTCTGAACTGCCAACATACGTTATGCCGCCATTGTCGAGGCGAGCACTTCTCCTGGGGCTGCCCACTTCGCTCACGATGCCCCAAGTGCCGACAGCTGGGCCACCGGGAGTCTGTCTGCGAGGAGAAGCTGGCCATGACGGACGACGAAGGCTTGGAATGCGCCTTTTGTGGCGCGGAACACCACGAGGAGATTTGCGATGAGGTCTGGCGCTCCTACCGTCCCCGGAGCCAAGACGTCAAAAGGGTGCGAGACATACCGGCATTCTGCGGGTACTGCGGCGCCGAAGGCCATTTTTCCTCGGACTGCGGTCTACGGGGATATAGGTCCGTCAGCTTGACTTGGTCGCTGCAGAACCGGGACTTGTACGTGGACCCGCACTCGACCGAGGAGGCCGCGGCGACTGTTGCTAGTTTCGGCGCGCCGGAGCAGCCGGGTCCTGAACTCAGGATCAAGGGCGCCGGCGCGAAGAGGACCCATATCTTTTATCCGGATAGCGAGGGGTCCGAGGAGGGCGAGTTCATCGGAGAGAGAGTACGGCCCAGGGAGCCGCCTGGGAAAATGCGGGTGGCCAGCAACATCCAGTTCAAGTCGGTCAATGGGGGGCGACCGCCGCCGCCGCCGTTGGTACCACCGCCACCACCGCCGCCTCCGGCTTCGTATGCGCAGCCCCCTCTGCCTCCCGGTCCGCCTCCTCCTGGACCGCCTGGGGGCTACAGCGCGTTCGCTCATCCGCTGCCGCCCCGGCCTCCTGGGCTGAACCAGATGCCACCCAGGCCGTCCCGACCTGGCCAGTCGGCGGCGCAGCCAAAGGCCCCGGCCAAAGGGAAACAGGGGCCACACACGAAGAACGATAAGCGTGGGGGGTCCTCGGTGCAGCCATCGAACAATGGCAACCGCAAATCCCGTGGTCAGAATTATAGGAGGAAGCCCAAGGGTTGACAGGTGTGCGCGAATGCTGGGTAGCAAGTCAACCTCAGTACGTACGTGGAACTCCACATGCGGAGGATATGTACAGATACCTTAGTTTACTGGCCGTCGTTTGCGGAACTGATTGGATGGTCACGTCCAGGTTGTTGTCAGGGTGACAAGGGAAGACGGCGATACCAAATAGAATCATTGGGCTAGGCGGGTCAAGAGATGATACTGTTTAGGATTGGAGTCTTGAGGATTCGTAATATTGCATGGTATGGAGAGGGGTAAACAGTTGGCGCATGGCACCAGCGCCCTATCAAGTAGGTGTCACTTGTTTTGCTGCTAGGGTATATCTGTCCGTTGTGGCGTGTAAACATTGCGGATATTTTCCCTCGGTTCACTCCAGGTTTAGGTGGGACGACGAGAAGAGGCTGGGGCCTTCCAGAAGAGTTGGTCTCCCAATCACAAAGATATCCAGCATGCGCATGAACAATAAGAGGATCAATAGAATCCAGCAGCACTCGCGTTCTTGACAGCTTTGGTTGGGAATGCGTTGGTACTGTGACTCGATGAGCTTTACACGATAGCCAATAGCGCGTATCTCGGGGCCCCCTGTGTGACACTTGGGTCCATACAAGCTTTGGTGGTGAAGAGATTTACATGTCACCACAAAGAAGGAAGACCATGGCCTGTCAGCTGCGGGCTGTAGGACGGACAATGGGGTAGGTAAAGCTAAGAAAATGTATTGTTTCATGATGATAAGTAGGTGGAGGGAGAGATGGTTGGCAATTGCTTAGTCCTTTGTTGTTGTTGTCGTTCATATTCCGTATTGTCATCCTGAAAGAGCATGAGTACTTAGTAGAGGCGAAGGGTTGGTAGGTCGTCATTCCACCAGTATATGCGACAGGGGCCTTGGAGAGTACGAAGTACTGTAGTCGGCTAGTTGCTCAGGTTTGAGTCGAGCCAGAGGTTGCTCGGATTCGAGTCGCGCAAAGGCCACTGTCGTCGCGTGTGTTCTTTCCAGACAATCATCGTCAACAGGTCGTTGTTAAGAGGCGGCAATAACAACGCGGTCGCAAGTTACTACTGGGACGACAAGACAAAGGACGCGCGGGACGTCGCGTGTAAGATCGCGTCTCTCGACACGTCAAACCCCCGCGTCGAGTCTTGATCCAATCACAATGACCAAGGAACCAAGACCCCGCAGTTTTTGTCCAATGACAATCTCGGGAGCGCGTGTCTTACCTTTTCAGGTACGTACCTTAAGTACCTTGGATTCACGCTCTACGCGTTATCGATACGCGTTATCGATAGCGGCATTGCGGGGCAGATCAACGTCCATCAACACCGACCACACGACGTCGACCACAGCTGCAATGCAAGGCGCCCCCCGGATCCACTCCCCGTTGAAGGGTAGTGGATGAGAGCCACCGCCCCGTGAAGACGCCATGCAGGCTTGAAGGCTACCAACCAGTCAAGACGGCCGGCGCGTCGGTGTCGCGGTGCGTGCCGAGGGAGAGGCACGGAAGCGGGAGGATCCCACAGAATTTGGACCTCGCTACTGCAAACACCCAGCTCCAACATTGCACACACCGCTGCTGCATATGCGGGAATCGAGTGAGTCATTACCAGTCGTTCTTGACAGAGGCATCACGGCGGCGACGGCTGCGAGTAGATGGGGCTCCAGTGGATGGACGATGGAAACACCATGGGAGAATAACACGACCGTGGCGGGGCCCGTGATCCCCTACGCCCTACATGGCGAAGACGGCCGACGTGGATGCATATAACAGGCCACCTGGGTCTCTGGCCCGGGTCGGTTGGGTCACCCGTTCATGACCGTTTTTTTTTCTCGTGCTCTGGAAGACCTGCACCTTTTACGTGCGTACTTTGCGCATCGGTACCTGCTTTGGATTGTTTCTCTCTTCCAACTTTGCTTCCCTTGCATGCAGCAGCGATATCGACTTGCTGTATACTCGATTGGAGCATCATAGTTCCTGGCCCTGCCTGACCTTACTTACCTACACCGACGTTCGCACATGCTTGACGTCGGTCAACAAGTGACTTCACTGGTATCGCGAAAAGCCTCCACTCACCTGCCCAGCTCTCAAACCTCACCACATTGTCGCATCCACCTCATCAGCCACAAGTTCCTCTTCACAGAATCAACTGTGACCTCATACGACACCTCGAATCCAACGGTTGAGGTGTATAGCTGCTGGCCCCCCTCCTGGAACCGACTCCCACCAGATCGGCCCCAACAGCAACGTCCCAGGCTTCTCGTTTCATAACGATATGAGACAGCCACCATGGACGCCCACCAACACTTCCGACACCACCACCCACATCACGAGACCCAAACCGCAATGACACCGTTTTACCGCCTGTGGAAAAAAGGAAACGAGCCCGTCCGCGACCGCCTTCTCGACCTGCTGCCGCGCGAGGACCTGGCGGCCCTGCGGCTGGCCTCGTCCGCCTGCTGCAACGTCACGACGAAGCGCCTATTCAAGAGGATCCACCTCACCTTCATGGCCAACACCTTCACCAAGGCCTCGCGGGTCCAGGCCCTGGGGCGCGTCGGCCACCACATCGAGCACCTGGCCTTCTCCTTCCCGCACTCGGCCGCCACCTTCCTCCCGCCGCTGATCCATCCGGCCACCGGTGCCGAGATTTGTTTCCTCTACACCCCGCACACCTCCATGGCCTCGGTCCTTTCCCGTCCCAAGTATGCCAACACGGAACTCGGCGAGATCCTCACCCAGCAGTACCCGCCCCTCTTCCATGCCGCCACCAACGTGCCCTCCTTCATCAACGCCCTCCGCCACCTCCCCAACCTCCGCCACCTCACCGTCCGCACCCCGGGGCAAGATCCGCGCGAGCGCTATCGCCGCGACGCCGTCGACTACGCCCTCATCAGCCTGCGCATCGCCATCGAGAGGGCGCCGCTCACCCGTCTCGACCACCTGTCCCTCGACCACGTCCACCCGTCGGCGCTCCATTACCTCCGCCACGCGCCCGCCGGCTCCTTCGGCGCGCTCCCTTCCTCGCCGCGCCGCTGGCGCCAGATCCGCCGCCTCTCGCTGGCCGTCGAGAGCTGGGACTTTTCCGACCCCACGTCGCCCGGCCGAGACCACCTCCAGGTCATCGACCACTACCTGCGCGGCCTGGCCCCGTCCCTGGAGAAGCTGTCCTTCGCCTGGCTCGGGCTCCGCGGACCCTGCCCGCTCGCCCTGGCGGACGACCCGCTCTTCGCCGGGCCCCGCACGAGCCGCAAGCTGTTCAACGAGGTTACCAGCCCCATGTCCCCGCTACCGCCCGCACCGGGCCGTCGGCCGCTCGTCTTCCCGCGCCTGCGCCGCATGACCGTCCGTAACGCTGTCATGAACGCCCCGCAGCTGTCGGCGCTCGTGGACGCCCACCGGCCGACGGTGCGGGAGTTTGACTTTGAGGACGTGGTGCTCGCCGACGGCGGGGCCTGGGACGACGCGCTGGCGCCCTTGAAGAAGGATGTGTCGTCCTCTGGCAAGGCGCTTTGGTCCAAGTACTCGCTGTCGCGGAGCAGGTCCGACGTCAGCAGCGGTAGTAGCCGCAGTGGTAACAGCAGCAGCAGCAGCAGTCGTCTCCACACGGTACCGTCGCACGACGACCTGCCTTCGACGCCCAGTGCTGCCGTGGCTGCCGCTTCACGCGAGCTTCTCGATGAGAGCTTCGGGTTTGGCGGGTTGCAGGAGCTCGTTGACTTTGAGCTGGCCGGCATGGGGGTTAGAGATGGACACGACGTCCTCCCTGACGGTCATGAAATCTACGGGCTCGAAGATGAGTTGGCCAGCGAAATTGCGGCGGCGCGAGAAGCCGGCAGGGCGGTTACCGCAAAACTGAAGAAGAAGAGGAAGCGCAGAAGAAAGCGAAATGAGGAACAAGACGGGGATGGGGAGAGGGGCGAGGTAGGGGATGGAGACGGTTCCTCCGGTCGCCACAGCCACAGCTACAGCCACAGCTACAGTCGAAGCCACAGCCGAAGCCACAGTCGAAGTCACAGCCACAGCCACAACCACAGCCACAGCCACAGCCCACCGCAGCTGCAAAAACAACCGTCGACCGGGTCGGTCTCGCGAGGGCGGCGGTCAAGACATGAAGAACCCGCGGCGACCCGACCATCGACGCCACCGCACACGTCCCACATCACGGCGCCCATCATGGACGGCAGCCCTCCGCCGGTGCTCCTCCAGCCGACGGTGTACGACCCCAACGGGCACGGGGCGCGAGGGGGATCAGAGGCGGAGGCGGAGGCGGCGGACGGGTTCCTGTCGTCGGTGCAGCGCAACATTGAGCAGGAAGAAGCGCAGCGCATCTTGGCCGAGGACGCGGCGGCGAGGACGAGCGCGCTGCGGAGGGCGAAGGAGGCGGTGCTCCTGAAGCTCTCGGAGCAGTTTGTCAAGAAGCACGCGTCTCCTGTCCCGGGGCCTGACGGCTGCGCTCTGGGCATGCGGCTCCGGGACGGGATGTTCGGCAAGAGTTTTGTTAGTGTGTTGACGGATGAGAGGGCCATGTCGAGTCAGTCGGCGCTGGTACCTCTGATGTTTACTCGAACATGACGTTTTCTTTTCTTTTCTTTTTTTTTTTACCTCTTCAAGCTTTCCCTATTCTCTGTGTTTCATACTTTTCCCATTCTTTCTTTCATTCCGTCTAATTCTTTTGTGGGAAAATCATGTATAGTTATGAGATATGTAACCTGGGACAGTACTTACTGAAGGTTCAGGCTGCGATGGGGTCGGTATGCAGATGGAATTCGCTGTCTTATGACGATGTTCATGAGGTACTGACGGTGGCGCATTTGGTAACGATGAACTACGGGAATACGCCCGACGGATATATGACCTGAAAAATATGGAAATGGAAAAATATACTTCGTAGTAAGGAAAATTCGTCCTGCTACGAGCATTCTATTCGCGCGTCACCGAACAAGCGGCGGTCTAGACCGCGAGCAAGGTATCCAGATTCGGTAACTTCGTCATTACCAGGTACCAAGCCAAGACCGGTACTCTTAGACTACGGTAGGTACTTTTGTTTAACCGTCTTACATACATCTCGCCATCGATTAGTCGACTATCGCTTGACCTCCTCTCCATGGAAGAACACTATTACTACCCTCTCCATATTTCGTTCCGTTCATCGTCCATCACGTCAATTAGATGCATGTAATGCACTTGGTTCCCTGGGGTCTGCCACAAAATAAATACAGAGTACCTGGATACACTGCTTCGAAGATATACCATGTGTACTTTGTACCTATTGTAAAAGCTTAAGTACCCGGTACCTATACGGAATAAGAGATACTAAAGCTCCGTCAACTTGGCCCTCCTCCCCCCCCCCCCTCGTACCTCCAGTCCGCTCGACATTTGAATATTCAAATCTCTTCCATCCTTATATCTTCTTTTTTCTCGCCTTCGTCCTTGAATCATATCCGCCCCTACGTATCCTTACTTCTTCGCCTCCTTGTGATGTGTCAGTAGCCCGAATCGCAGTCGACTAGACTTTATCGGCAAATTAGGTTTGAGACATCGAGTCGGGATCGCTTTCCCCCCACGACGGCCGGGTCCAGATTCTCCCACCCTTGTCATTTCGGGCCTTGCTCCGTAGGTACCGTACCTAGGTACCCGTACCTACCTCCATCTATGAATATACCTACGTTTTTTATTTTGTTTATTTTGTTTCTTTCTTTCCTACATCATCTTCGTACTTTGTATTGTCCATGCAACAACACCAGCTCTTTCTTCCTCCTCCCTCTCCCTCCCCCAATCTATACCCTCACTCAGCGGAAAAGAAAGGGGAGGGTTCAGCTGTGCGTACCATGCAGATCGAATCGCTGCGTTGACAAGACTTCGCCTCAAGTAAACCAACGGGACTATGGCAATCAGGATCGCCATCCGAGAACAGCTTGCCATCCTCGTCGTCCTGGCCGTCTTGCTCGGCTTGATGATCCTTTCTGTTCCCGTCTGGGTCTTTGTCAACCGCTTCATCAGCAACATCGAGGGATCCCAGCTCGCCCTGACGGCCTCCCTCAAGGCCTCCAAGATCTCGGCCCAACTCGGGCTCATCCAGTCCAACTGCCACACCATCTCCTCCCGCCTCCTCATCCATCGATACTTATACGACTTCTACGCCGGCAATGCCACCGAATACAACTGGGACTCCGCGAGGCTAGACCTGGCCAGCGCCATCGACGTCGGTTTCCTCACCGGTGTCGTCCAGGGCAGAATCTACTCCAGGAATGCCACCGGCGACCCCAATGGCCTCGTCAACGTCACCGGTAGCCATGTCGGTCAGATCAGACTGCCCCACTCCCTCCCTGATGGTCGACCTGCCTACCTCGACGACTCGCCCGAAGGCTACCCGCCGCAGCTCTATCCCAACCTGACGTACATAGAGTCGCCGGACCAACAAAGCGTCCTCCAACTTCCGGAGCAGGCCGACGTTGCCGAGGCCTTCCCCGGCGTTCCTATCGCTACCGGCGCGGGTCTCCTTCTGGGCCCTCTCATCGTGAACCAGAGTTATGCCCTCGTGTCTGTCACCGTTCCTATCCGGGATCAGTTCAGTAGTGAATGGGTCATCGGATACATTACCATGGTGTTTTCTGCAGCCTCTCTGTTTGCCGTGCAAGAGTCGCGCGAAGGTTTAGGTCGGACCGGCGTCACCTTGCTCGTCGGGCCTACGAGTCCGACAAATCATTTCCGTCCCTCCAACCCCGCCAGCAACCGAACCTACCTCCCGGACAAGCACGCCTTCGGCGAGACCCCCGTCCGTTTCATCTTACCCCCTCGTCCCCTCGAGGGCCAGGCCGACAGACACCCCCCTGCGCACGGTTATGACCACGCCAGCCGTGACGCCAATGTCGGCGGTTACCATGTCCCGTTCCCCGTCAAGGATTTTCCTGCCGTCTACGATTCGCTCACCGAACGATTCGACACCATGAACAACGCCAGCTCCATGATCGCGACCCATAATGAGAAAGGTGTCCCCGTGGCTGTCGGTGTCGCTAGGACCGACACGCCTGTGGCGAGCTGGGTCGTCGTCGTCGAGCAGGCCAAATCCGAGGTGGACGACCCCATTGTCACCCTGAGAAACATCATCCTGGGCTGCGTATTCGGGACCGCCGGGCTCGTCATCATCCTCGTCTTCCCCCTGGCCCACCTCAGCGTCTTGCCCATCCGGAGACTCAAGGCCGCTACCGAGAAAACCGTCGCCCCGCCTGGTTACGACACAGTATTCCATGACCACGAGGACCATGACACGCCGGGCTCCGGCGCCATCTCGGCTCGCTCTCGGATGTCGCAGAAGGGGGGCTGGGCAGCGGCCGTCGCCAAGGTCTTGGGCCACAGGACCAGAGAGGAACCGCCCGCCGATCACGACCAAGAATGCGCCCGCCGCACCTTCAAGATTCCCGGGAAAGTCGACGACCGCAAACACATCATCATCGATGAGCTCACCGAGTTGACCCAGTTTTTCAACGACATGAGCGACGAGCTGGTCAAGCAGTACACCTCGCTCGACGACAAGGTGGCCGAGCGGACGATGGAGCTGGAGATTAGCAAGAAGGCCGCCGAAGCCGCCAACGAGAGCAAGACGCTGTTCATCGCAAACCTCTCGCACGAGCTCAAAACACCCCTCAATGGCATTCTCGGCATGTGCGCCGTGTGCATGGAGGAGACCGACATTGTCAGGATCAAGCAATCCCTCAAGACGCTGTACAAGTCGGGCGAGCTCCTATTGCATCTCCTCGAGGACCTCCTGAGCTTCTCCAAGAACCAGATTGGCCGACAGGTATCCCTGGAGGAGAAGGAGTTCCGGCTCGCCGATATCAGGACCCAGGTACTCTCCATCTTCGACAAGCAAGTCCGCGAAGGCCGCATCGCCTTATCCGTCATCTTCTTAAACTCTGACCTTATCGAATCCAGCCCCACTGCCGAGGGTGCAAGCAGCACGGAAAAGAAGCCACCGGCCCTAGGGCCCAGCAGCGCAGGTGGAAGCCGGCTCAAGGACTTGTGTCTGTGGGGCGACCAGCACCGAATCCTACAAATCATCATCAACCTCGTCAGCAACAGCGTCAAGTTCACCCCGCCCGGAGGAACCGTGACCGTCCGCATCAGGTGCATTGGGGAGGTCGAGACAACCCCTGCAGGCGGCCCTGGCGGCGGCGGAAGCAGCCGCTCCTCTTCCTTCTCCCGGGACTCGAAGCACCTTGGCCGGTCGCGGCACAGGCCAGCCGGTACCCCTGCCCACTCGGCCAGTTCCAAAGCAGGCTCCATCGTGGGGCCAACCAAGGGGACGGCCCTCTCCATCAATCCCATGGAATCGAAAATGGCGGCGCATTTGGCCTCTGAAGACCGCGCCCCAACACCGCCGCCCCCTGGCGCCAAGTCGTTCATGTTCGAGTTCGAGGTGGAGGATACAGGGCCCGGCATCCCGGAGCACCTGCAGCAGCGCGTCTTCGAACCTTTTGTCCAGGGCGACCCGGGCTTGAGCAAGAAGTATGGAGGCACCGGTCTCGGTCTAAGTATCTGCCACCAGCTGGCCGATATCATGGGCGGCTCCGTATCTCTGAGGAGCACGGTCGGCGTTGGTTCCATTTTTACCGTGTGCATTCCTCTGCGGTACGTCCGCGAGATGTAAGAATATCCCTGCTCCAGTTCCCCTGATGATCTTTTTATTTCTATTTTCCGTTTCCTTCCCCAGTACACCCACTTACCATTTATGGCCTCTTCTCAGGACCCCCAGCACAGCATCTAGTAGCGTCAACTCGAGACCCACCAGCGTGGCCACCATCGACGGCATCACGGAAGGCGCGCAGCGAACTATCCCGACACCCGGCACCAAACCGACCGGCGAGAGTACGGGCGGTGGCGTGCAGGGCCACCAAGCGACCAGGCTCGTCGGCTTACGACAACCCTACTTCCCGACGAACCCGACCCCGAACACCGCACGGAGTACAGGAGACTCCATGGCCGCCATCTCACGCGCCATGGCCAACAAGACCGGCCCGGGGAAGCTGCGCGTGCTGGTCGCGGACGACAACGCGACCAACATCGAGGTGGTGAGCAGGATGCTCAAGCTCGAAGACGTCTGCGACGTGACCATCGCCAAGGACGGCCAGGAGGCGTTCGACCTGGTCAAGGCCAACATGGACAACAACATGCGCTTCGACGTCATCTTCATGGACGTCCAGATGCCCAACCTGGACGGCCTGCAGTCGACCAAGCTGATCCGCAAGATGGGGTACAAGGCGCCCATCGTCGCGCTCACCGCTTTTTCCGAGGAGAGCAACGTCAGGGAGTGCATGGAGAGCGGCATGGACGAGTTTCTCAGCAAGCCCATCCGCCGGCCCGCCCTGAAACAGGTGCTCATGAAGTTTGCCACCATCCCGGAGGAGCCCGAGTCGGCGAACCAGTCGGCAGAAGCGACGGAGGAGGAAGAGGATGCGCACGATGCGGGGAAGCCTGGGGCGGAGCGAAGGCGGTCCCATGGTGTGAAGAGCAACGGCGAGCCCGCGGCGGGCACCGTGGGAAGTTGAGGTTGGTGGGGTTGGTGATGGACCACCCACGGCCCCGAGCCTCCCAAGGCGGCCTGAGGCTTTCCCATTTCTGAAATACAACTGATCTAATATGCGGGGACTTTTGTGGAGTTTGAGACGATGAGACGATGGGCTGGAGAGGAGATCTGTTTACATTTGGCGCGAGGAAGGGAATACCAAAACATCGGGACATTGGATATAGCGACGGGCGTTCTTCGGTTTGGTTATACAGCGAATGTACAAATATTTGGATTTTTTGCTTTTTATTTCGATTGGATTTCTGGAGGATAGATGCCAGGACAAGAGGCAGCATACCGGGTGTCGAGAAAGGATATGACGACTTGGATCCCACGCGAATAGAATACACTTGAACTCTTAACTGACCACTTTAATGATCATTTCCATTCTGCGCTGAGAATATCTCTTCCCCATATGTTGCTAGGGGGGGAAAAACGAGAATACTGTAAACAGAATTAAAAAGGGTAGTAAACGGAAAAGAGCAGCATAACCACGTAGCCAAAACTCCGTGCTCGTCCAACCAGTGTCCTTGGCGTATTACTTGATCGCCATACGAATAATCGTACCAAACCGTCCCTCAAGCCGAGGTTCACCTACCGAATTCCGTCAGGCATCACGCCATATCCTTCGTGACGACATAGCCCTCCCGGTACTCCAGCCAGCGCCACCCAGCCAGATGAATGAAGAGAGAGAGAGAGAGAGGAAGTTGGGTATCGTGTCATCACGCCGTGTGCCCGTCGTTCATCGTCAATGCCATTGTTTCTCCTGGCACTCTGTTTCGTTCGCAGCTCCCGTAAATCAATCGTCGCAAGCAGAAACAGGGCAGGGTCCGAATCCCAAACCAGGCAGTTGATGGCTGGTTTTGGTAGCGGGAAAAAAAAAAGGATATCAAAGCAAGTCACGCCGAGCAATAACAAACAATACACATAAATATGCATCCGAAACGTGCAGGTGAGTGGAGAGGAAGGAGAATAGACCAAGATCGATGGCGCCGTACAAGGCGCAGACGTTAAATCTCCATATGCCCGACGAGGTCTTCGCTCATTCCCCGGACAATGCTCTTGCGCCTGTCGGCGTCGTAGTCGTCGTCTTCGTCGTCGTCATCGTCATCGTCTTCATCCTCGTCGTAATACAGGTCGGCCTCGTAATCTTCGTCGAGGAACGATAGCAGGTCGCCGTCGGCGCCGCGGTTCCACACGAAGCCGTCGTTGGGAATCTCGTCGTCGTCCTGCGGGGGCACCACGTCGGCGTCGCGGTCGCCCAGCCAGTACCTGGTGCGCTTGTTGGCGGTCATTGCGTCCCAGTTTTCGCTGTGGGGTCGCTTGGCGCTGGAGCTACTCCTGCGCGACGGCAGCATGGGCCGCAGGGCGGCGTGCCACTGGGATGACACGACGGGCACGACGCGGATGTAAAGGTACGCGATGCGCTTCAATTGGCGATTGAAGAAGAAGTAATGGGTGGACCAGATGGCCGAGGCCGACTCGTCTTCGTCAAAGGGGTCGTCGTCCGGGCAGTAGGAGAAGATGGCGCATCGGTTCAGGCGCATCTCCTTATCGATCATGGCCCAGCACTGGGGGCCCCACACGGCGGGATCCATGACGGCGGACGAGACCGGATCGCCCGGCTGGGTTTCGGGGTGCGGTCGCAGTGTCTGCAGAATGGAGTCTAGGTTCACCATGACCTGTCGCAGGTTCCTTTCGCGCTTGAAGTCGGCGGGGCGGAGGACGTGGGAAAAGTCGTAGTGTTGGTGGCTCGCGTTGAGGGTGGCGATCAGGTAGGCGAAGGTGCGACGGCTGTGTATCTCGGTGAGGGGTGCGCCAAAGGGACTCGATTGAGAGAAGAGCTTCATGTCGGGGGAGGTGGCCATCATGGCTTCGCGCTGAGGCGGCGAGAGACTTGCCCCGAGCCTTTGCAGAGAGGCATACTGCGACATGAGATCCCTATCGATGGCCTTCCATAGTTTCTTATCGGCACGGGACGACTTGGTGGTGTAGAGGTCGCATCCGCCGGTGACACTACAATCGGGGGTGTTGAAGTTGAGAGCGCCCGTCACCGCCTCGAAGGCTTGGGTCGGGAGGTACTGCGCATGGTCATTTAGGTCAATTGTCGCGAGAAGAGGGAAAGCGAGAAGAAATGGGAAAACAGATGGAAAAAAGGAAAAAAAAAAAAAAAGAAAGGGCAGCGCACCTTCATGATGATTGGGAAACACGTTTCCGTGCCTTGGGCAGAAAGGAAAGCTGATGATCGTGGGCGAATGTGCGAATGCGGAGAAGGTCGGGGCGTGTACAAGTTGGCGGCGTCCGGTAGAGAACTGGCGACGACAACTTCCGACGCATAGAACTAGAGGAGACGACAAGTAGAGGATTTGTGGGAGAGACTGGAGATGGCGGGAGGCGGATGCCAGATGATGTCGATACTGATAGATGGTGCGGCACGTAGATGTAGATAGGGTGGTCGGCGCATCGGGTTGGGAGGTATGGGGTGAAGAGTCGCAGTAGCCGTCGCAGTAGCCGTCGCAATCGTAGTAGATGAGCGGATAGGTGGATCGGCGAATGGCTGAGAGAAAGGTGAGAAAAATGTAAGAAGGGCAATGTTATACCGCCACATGAGAGTTTGTCGTCTCACCTTTTACCTTGTGTCGCAACGTTGAAGCAAACGATGGTATAATAAAATTGCCGACGCGATGGAATCGCAAAATGTGGATTGAAACGGACCGAGGGTGGGAAGAAGGAGGATAAGGTGGTTTTTTAGTGAGAAAACGAAGAAGCCCAGATACAAGAGTCAGGTAGAGCAGGAGCAGGAGCAGGAACAGGGCAGTGGCTTTGTTGGGCCATGCCTACCGTACGAGACGAAAGGGTGGGTGGTACCTCCTTCGCATTGCGCTTTCCCATTCATTCACCTTCACCCTTCACCGTTTCCCGGATCCGATAGGTTACGTCAGTCTGGACTAAAGTGGATCGATGGATCGATGGGGCACGCTAATTCGTGGTACGGGGAGCACATGGACATTGTACAAAGTGTTACAGGGCCATCTCCTAGGTACAGTGTACATGGGTACCTGTGTGTTGTTTCTCCCGCCTGTGGGTAATGGACTCCGATGGAGCCAGTAAAGCTGGGGAACTTGGTTGTCAAGGTGGTCTGTTTTCATAGTGGTCCGGGTTCAAGCTGGTCCGATAACTCCACCCCCAGAAAGTGACCCGCCCAGGTTGCGCAGGCATGTCACGGTACGAAGTATTGGCTTGTACAGTACGACGTACTTGATACTTCGCACTTTCGGTACTTACATAATGATTCTGAATAGCCCGCCAATCCGAAACGGGCCCCCTATCACGATCCCGGCGTCCAAAGGTCCATTGGGTGTCGTCAGCTGCATCCTACACGTGTACATCGTGATCGTCGGCCATGGTAATTAATTATATTCTATTCTGCTTCGTACGCTCTTCAACTTGACCTGTTCCAATCACCGTCCTGTCATGAATCCCGTGTAGGTAGTCTTGGGATTTCCATCGCATGATAGACAACACGGGAAGTTGACCATCTGCCTCACGACCACAATGTTTTCCGTCCATCAGTACCAACTTAGGGACTCCCTTTATTTGCTAATCAGCCAAAGGCTCATGTTATTATTCGTTGTCCGCTCTGCTTGCTTCCTCCCTGCTTTATGGATCCTCTAAGCTTATCTGTCGAGTGAAAGGCACACATCATAATATGTAGGTCCATGTAATGAGGTGGCTGCCCATGCCAATAAACCCAAGACCTAGCCTAAGGCCTTGGTTGATCAGGCCCAAGACTCGCAGACTCGCGTGTCTTCTTCCCAGGTCTTGCATGCTGAACAAACTTTGCATAATGAAAGAAAAGCCCAAAGCCACGCAGCAATGCAAGCCGAAACAGAAATCATAAAAGGCTTCCCCCGGTTGTGGATGGACTGGATGGACGTTATGGGAGGCTCGATAGAATATCTTCACCGTCAACCCGCCATCCCCGTCTCGTCGCCAAACCGCCGTCCCATGGCCAGCTCCCAGCTCAAAACACTCTGGCCCGACATGGGCGCCAGCCTAGTCGGCGCGTCGTCCGTGACCAGGAGAAGCTCGTCTCCGTAATCATCGTCATCCTTTTCCGTCTTGAGCATGAGCCCATCGTCCCCGCCTTGCTGGTCCGGCCTGTGGGATCCGTAGCCGTCTTCCTCGTCCACGTTGCCCGCAAAGGCCTCCGACACGCTCGACCACTTCCTCTGTGTCCAGAGACTACCGGCACGGGACGATGCCGCTCCACGCGACGCGGGCCCCCGCTTGTCGCTGGCCCTGTCGGGACCCGGTGCCGCCGCTTTCTTCAGGAACCGGCGTACCATACCGGCCGGGATGTTCTCTTCGGGCTCCCACGTCGGGTTCTCGTCCTGGCTCCAGTTGCCTTTCCATCGCACCAGGAAATGCCGCACCCGCTGGCCATCCACCACCACGACCTTGGTCGCTTCGAGCCGCTCGACTTCCCATACCTGCTGACCGCCTTCATTGCCGTCTCCTCCTCCTCCGCCCTCGCCCTCGGCGTCCTCGGTGGCGGCTTGCTTCGGGCCGGGCGTAGACTTCTTAGTACTCCGCTGCTTCTGTGTCGACGACGACGAATTCTGACTCGCCGCCGGCTTGGGCGTCGGCGTCCTGCGAGGTTTCGATGCGCTGCGGACCGTAGTCCACCGCGAGCTGCTCACCGGCAGTGGTGTGAAAGTGGGCTTTGGTGTGGCGTCCAGCAGACGGCTGCTTTCACGCAACGGCTTGGCCGGTACCGAGCCGGTCCTTGTGGCTGGTCGACCAGACGCCGCGGGCGTCGCCGGGCCGCGGTCGCTCTTCTGCGCCGTTCCGGGCGTTATAAAAGATCCAGTCGGCCGCCCTGTGCTTTCCGATTGCTTCGACTCGCCTTGGGAAGAGACGCCCATGTCCTTCGTCTTTCGTGGGGGCCCGCCCAGTTGGAGCGCCACAGGAGAGACGGTCCTCGTCTTCTTCCGCGGCGGCTCCGAATGAAGCAACCTGCTAGAAGCCCGGCTCGCCGCATCCGGAGTCGTGGCCGTCCGCTCGTCTCGTGGCACCGCCAAAAGGGACTCGCTGTTGATATGCCTGTTGTTGCTGTCGTCCCATGCTCCCTGTCCTTCCAATTGTTGTCGAATGGAGAGCTCATCCTCGCCGTCCGAGGCGTCGATCTGATCCCGTCCAGTTGCCGAAGACGCCGCCTGGAACGAGCCCGGGCGTTTCTTGCTAGGCCGACCTCTCTTCTTCGGCTGGGCGTATTCTTCCCTTCGGCCATCACGCGACGCGGAACGCGTTAGCCTCTCCATGGAATTATCGCGCGAGCTTCGGAGCAGGCCGCTACGGAGCTTGATGCCGCGTTTGGCCTGTTCTTCCTCGCGTTCGCGTCGCTCCGCCTCCTCTACCGCCCGCACGTTCTCGGCCTCTTCCTTGGCCAGCTCCGCACGCTCGCGTGCCTCGGCTTGCACCTCGTTCCATCTCTCGTATTCCCGCGCCGAGACGTAGTCTCGAATCTCCGCCGCATCGACCGTGATTCGCGTCGTCGGCAAGTCGGGCCAGGTGATGAGGTATCCTCTATGCGGTTGACCGTCTTGGGCTTCCTCAGGCCGCACAATATACTCTTCTACGATGGTGGCTTGGCTATCGTGCGTTGGGAGCAGCGTGATGGGCGCTAGGCGCCTGCGGCCGGGCTGGTACTGGCAGTATGTCTCCTTGTTGAGTTCTACGGTCAACGTCCACCGTTCAGCAGGCATGGCTGGAGCCGCCGCTTTTCCGGGCGTTCGCGAGTGTCTGATGCGGGAGGAGCCTGGCATTGTCTCTCATAGTCCGCCCGGCTCTAGAATGGAAAATCGTTTTCTTGGCAGCGGGTAGGCGTCGGAGGGAGAGGATGTCGCAAAGCCAGGGTACAAACGGACATCGATAAGAGAGTCGAGAGAATGTCGAGCTTCTAGAGCCGCCCTAGTAAGATTTTCGAGCGTGGTCTTAATCTGTGCGGTGGTTAGAAGTCTTCTGGGATCCAAGGGAAATCGACAGGCCAATCGACTTGTCGACGGGAGTCCAATCTGTTCTGGGGGGACGTTACCGTTCTTTTTCTCTGGTCCCTAGCTTGTCCTTATCCTTCTTTCCGCCTTGCCTTCCCAGCTCTTACTCGATTGAAGCCCGAAATGGATAGTATTCTAGGTGGACGATCGGAATATAGACGGACGATACGAGCCCTCGCGACGCGAAGATTCGAAGGAATAAAAACCGAAACTAGCCACGCGATAGCGCGCCCTAACGAGTCCTGGAAATTCGGAAATTCCACAACGTCAACATCTGCTTCCATCAAGAAAAATAAAAGACATTGCCAAATGGCCCGGAGCCTCGTTAATAAAGTTCGATTGCATACCTTGATAGCTTGAGGTCGTCGGAATGGAATGTGGGAGTAGTTGGTTTGCTCCGAATACTGCCTGGGGTAATAAATAAGTTTAATAGGCCCTATTTAAATCCGCGCTAAAACCCCCAACTAGCGCCAGATCCGAACAGAAAAACATAAGCATGCTCGCTGATATACATGCAGAGTAGTTTATAAGGCTTTTTATTATAGTTTTTATTTATTATATATTTAAATAGCTATATATTACTAATAAGTATATAAACTATATTTATATAGTATATTAAATAGCATAAGTTATAGAGAAATTTATAGAAGAGATAATTAACATACTATCAAAAATTTTCCGCTATATAGTATACGTAATTAGGGGCCTATATGGAAATCCTTTCTTATCGAATATAGCTCGATAGGCAACTACCGAGTTTCATTCCAGGATCGAGCTGGCCGAGACTCGCATCCACAGCAACTGAAGCTTCCCTGCTGAAGACTTCCAACTTCACACCACCAACAACGGTGCTCACAAACAAGCCACACCAATAAATCGAAAGCCTCAATCTGGTCTTTTCAACACCGTTTAACAACATGCTGACACCGGCCACCACCACAATGGCATTCCGACTGGTCGGCCCCGGCGCCCAGCGAGCCGCACTTTTGACGTCGTTCACCAAAACCACCCAACCCAGCTGCCCGCTCGCCGCCACCCTGGCGCCCTTCAAGACCCAATCGCACCAGATGAGCATACTCGCAAGCTCCTCCCCGCTCTCCTGCCTGCGCGTCTCGTCCTCCCCGGTCTCCAAGCCGACGACGCCCAGCCCCCTCGCGCTCCTCCGTTTCCGCCGCTACGCCTCCACCTCCACCTCCACCACATCCTCCTCTTCGGCCTCGCCTTCGGGCATCACGCCGGATGGCAGCCAGCGCCTCGACTGGAACACCTTCTTCAAGCTCCGCAAGGCCCGGCGTCGCTGGCAGGTCGCGTTCAGCGCCCTGGCCATGTTGGCCAGCGGCACCGGCGGTGCTATCTTCCTCAGCACCGGCGCCGCGGACCCCGTCCTCTCCCAGATCCCTCTCGACCCCTTCATCACGCTCGGCATGATGGTCCTTGGCTTTTCTGCCCTCGGGTGGCTGGCGGGTCCGAGCTTGGGAAGCGCCGTTTTCAATATGCTGAATCGGCAGTGGAAGAGGCAGATCACCATGGTGCGTAGTAGTCGATCCGAGTTTTTCCCTTTTTCTTTCTTTTTTTTCTTTCCTTTCCCCGCATCATGAGATATGCCCGAAACAAGCTAACTGCTGTCTCACTTATAGAAGGAAGTTGAGTTCTTCGCCCGGGTGAAGAAGAACCGCGTCGATCCATCGGCCTCTGGGGCTAGCAATCCAGGTTTGTTCCATTCCAGCTCACCAAAACAACAGCGCGTCCTGGGTTGCGAAGAGAGAGGCTGACTTTATTCTTCCAGTACCCGACTTCTACGGCGAGAAAATTTCCAGCGTGGCAGGTTATCGCCAGTGGCTCAAGGATCAGCGGGCCTTCAATAAGAAGCGCACCAGGTTCGTGTAAACCAACAATATTATTACAAAGAAGGATGTGCGGACAAACGAAGCCAATTCCTAGCGTCGGAGGGGTTTCATCTCGGTCCACAGGATGTGTGCCATATCAGGGTCCAAGGTTCGAGGACGCAGTCGGTAATACGGTAACGTCCAGTCTTGCTGTAAGAATAGGGGAAGAGAGAAGGTGAGAACCTCGGGTAGAAGTGAGGAATTGTACCACGAACATGTTCTATTTTACATTGGGAGATACAATAACTTGAAGTCTTTTTTTTTCTTTGTTTCTGACATTTACGACCTATCATGTGAAGGGCAATGTTGGATCCACCTCAGCCTTCCACGCCCTCATTCCCCCTTTGATGTCACCTATGTATCTCGTTCCGTTCCTATCCAGGCCCATCTCCTTCAGCCGTCTCGTCGCCAGTTGCGAATCGTTGCCCACACGGCAGACGACGTAGATGGGACTATCATCCGAGACGTCGGGTGGGAACCAGGCGGGCGCCTTCTGTTCGTGAGGTTGGCCATCGCTCTTGCACGCAGTGGTCTCGCGCAAGAATGTGGCGATTGGAATATTAACGGCCCCCTCTATGCTAGAGACGTCAAAGTGCTCGCGTTCCCGCACGTCAAGCAGCAGAGCAGTGCCGGCACTCGTTCCACTTGGATCCTCTTTACCGCTCGTCACGCCTTGGGCTGCGAGCAAGCGACGACTACATTCAGCAGCCGAGATGCGTTCGTCGGGCCGCAAGATATCAAGCGGCACCGCAACGCCGCAGAACTGGGCGTAGTCAAAGCCCCCAGACCGCAGTCCCTCGAGCGTCAAGGTGGCGTCGGCCGAGCAGGTGATGCAGCCTTTCTTCCGAGGCCTCATGGAAAAGGACCGAAACGACAGGGCCGCAGCCCCGGAGAAGAGGAGCATGGACGGTTTGCTCGTCGGTGGCGGTGCCGCGGCGGAGGGATCGACGGCGCCCCCTGTGATGAGCTTGATGGTCTCGAGAGCTTGCAATATCCCCATGACGCCGACGATGGGGCCGAGGATGCCGCCCTCGCCGCAGCTGACCACGCTCTCTGGGGGCGGGGGGCGGGGGAAGATGCAGCGATAACAGGGCCCTCCAGACTCGTCGCCCGCGGCG
Source organism: Sodiomyces alcalophilus JCM 7366 (assembly GCF_042370955.1). Classification (NCBI taxonomy): domain Eukaryota; kingdom Fungi; phylum Ascomycota; class Sordariomycetes; order Glomerellales; family Plectosphaerellaceae; genus Sodiomyces; species Sodiomyces alcalophilus. The sequence goes on from NW_027263533.1 coordinate 5,458,790, forward strand.
CGGGCGGGGTAGTTGAGGACCATGAGCTGGCCGTCGGTCTTTAGGGCGGAGGCGGAGACGAGGGGCTTACCGAGAAGGACGCAGATGTCGGAGACGAGATAGCGGATTGCGGGATGGTCTGTGCAATCGAGCACGAGGTCGTAGTTTGAGACGATGGATTCGGCATTTTCGGGAGTGAGTCGGGTGTTGTGAGCACGGTACGTAACGGTCGGGTTGAGGCTGGACGGCAGTTAGTTTGGAAACTACGCGCGTGGGCGTGGCTAGATGAGGTGGTGAATGGAATAGCGGCAGGTCTAGATGTACTCTTTAAGGTAGGTGATGGCGCTTTCGACCTTGGACATGCCAACCCGTGAAGTCGCATGCGCTATTTGGCGATGCAAGTTGGACGTCTCGACAGTATCGTCATCGATAATACCGAGGGTGCCAACGCCAGCACCGGCGATATAGGCGGCCGCAGGGCATCCGAGACCTCCGGCGCCGACAATAAGAACCGAAGCGGACTTGAGTCGCAACTGGCCTGCATTCGGTAAACATCGTGTTCCCTTCTCGACGACAACTCGTTATGCAGGGTTCGGCTGACCTCTCGTCCCTACTCCGCCGATGACCATCTGTCGGCTGTATCTCTCATAGTCGGTCGCAGGCAGGGGCCATTTCCATGATGAGTCGTTTGCCCCTCCATTGGCATTATCATCTTGGATCCCTGACTCGGCTTGGGCGAGATCTTCTTTGAGACGTCGCAGTTCTTCTTCGGCTTGTGCAATTTTGTGCTTCAAATCTTCTATTCTTGCCATCTCGACAGCAGATAAGGAGATCGGAGGACCCTGGCGATGCGATACCCAAGTTGTTGTTTCGTTGGTGACTCCGTAGGTAGGGATGACATGTGGATGTAGTGGGGTCAAGTGATTAGTAATCATAATTACCAAACGTTGACGATGTTTCCCCAGGTGCCGTGCCGAAGTACCCACGTACCAGTACCCTTGTTCAAACGTCGGTGTGAGCCCCCACTACGAATTTTCTCAAGCTTCACTTTACAGAATTCACCCACATCAAATATCAGATTCCCATCAAGTCCTACACAATGGTATGACAAACCACTACCTCTACCTCGCCCTTTCCATTCATGTTGTAGGGAGGGATGAAAGAAGCTAATTCGTCTCCAGGCGCCCACCCAGCCCCTTTCAGCGCGCGAGAAGCGCCTGGCGAGGATAAAGGGCGACATCCCCTCATACGCACCCCATAAGACACACCGCCCAGAAGCCGTCGTATCAGACAGCTTCCTCTCCAGCAAGCGCGACAAGCGCATCATGAAGCACAGCGTCCTCCTCTCCAAGGTCCAGAAATCCGCCGCCGCCACCTCCTCCAAGACCCTAAAACGCCGCCGTCCCAACAAGAAACTCGTCGCTACCCTCGAGTCCCTCGCCGACGCCCTCCCCGAGCTCAACGAGACCGAGCTCTCCAGACCCGCCGACGGGAAAATCCGGCACAAGAGCTTGCGCAGCCGGCCCGGCGCGCTGAAGAGGAAGGAACGCCTCGTCAAGGGGGAGATGGCGCGCTTCGGGGCCAGCATGGCTGCTTTAGCTGCGGTGCCGGCGTCTGAGACGACGGCAACGGCGACGACGACGAGTGGTATGGATGTGGAGAACAAGGATGCCAACGGGCCTAGCGATAGCACGTCTTCTGCTCCGGCCTCTTCGACGAGTAGTCGCTGGGCGGCATTGCGGCGTCACATCACGAGCACGATGGAACAGAACCCGGCTTTTTCGTCTGCTCAAGGTGGCAATGCCAGCGGCAACGGTTGAGAAGAAGAAAGCATCATTCACAACGAAAGCAAACGGACAACGTATCAAAGGGTGCGAATGCATGAGAACGGCGCATCAGCAATTCCAGACAGCGCGACGCGACAGGCCCTGTCTCCTCGTTGGCGGTTCTTCAGCCCGCTCTCTCTTATCAACGGAATAACATGAGAATCTTGGACATCCCGTGGTTCTTCCCAGGGGAGCAGATTATCATTACCAGTCAATTGGAAGCACCGACGCCACTGCGGTCAGATAATCAATCAGGAACCATCTGTATTCCCAGAATGGGTCGTCAGTTGACAGATAGGGAGCCAATAATCTTGACAAAGGGTGCATACCTTCAAGACGAGTACGGTGGAGATTTGAGCACAGGGAAAAGGCATCGTCTGTCATGACTTCAAACCACGTAGGTAGTGAATCACGGAGAATACGAGTCCAGACTTAAGAGCTCACGGAAATCTTCGTCGTCCATACACGAAATGCCTCAGAATATATGCAACAAATACTACAGAACAGTGCGATACCGCCAGTGATGCTATGCGATGTAAAAACGTGACACCCAACCCATCCCCTCAGTCTGTGTTATAAGCTGTTTGACACATGAAAAACGCCAAGCCTACTCCCATCCAAGTTCGCCTCGCTTCCACTCACCCTCATTCAATCGTTCTCCCAGACAACGCCAGTTTCGAACAGCCCACCCACGATATCCCGTAATCGCATCATCCTCGTTTGATCCCCAGTATGCCCACACCAAAATGCCTGCGCCACTTTCCCGCCGCCCCTACACCGACCTCGACCCGCGTGTCTGGACGACCTGCTTCGTCTCCTCAAGCTTCTCCCCTGCAATCCCGAGTACCAAGGAGGCGCAAGACATGTTGGCTAAGCCTCCCTGCATCTCCTGATCTTGACGAATTCCGGTTATTCGTACACCGGTCGGAGCCACAGTTTTGCAATTGGACGCGTCCAGCTAGTCGTCGTGCGGCAGTGCGTCAACCTCCCATCCTCGTCCTACAACTGGCACTTCATCTCAATCCTTCTGGCTCCGTAAATCGTGGCAGCCATTCATCCCCGCCCGCCCCTCGGGACCTAATGTGGGGCACACCGTAATGTCGTGCGCCTTGTCGAGAAGGAAAGCACTGCTGTCGTATACAACGTCGGGCCTTCGCTGCTTGATGTTTTGTTACAACGCGATTGAAAGACGAAAGACAAACGTCGGACTACTCAATCCGGGGCGGTGTCCTAGACGAGAATGGGGACGCGCTTCTCCTACAAGGACACAAAGACGGGGTTTTGTTTAGTACACGGGACCGCCCTCCTCCATCGCCGGAGACAGAGAAGCAGGGACAGGGGTTCGGGGGGGTTGGAGTGTTAAACATACGACCTCCTCCTCTCGCCTTCCTTACGGAAGCTGTCGATAATCTTGAGCATCTCCTTGCGCCCACCTTGGCTGTCGATCACCTTGTTCGCCATGCTCATGCTGACCTTCTCGCGTGCGTTGGCGCTGAGGAGTCGTTTCACCAAGAGGTGGCGCATGAGGATACAGACAAAGACGCCACAATCGGAGCCGTTCTCCTGCTGCGGCGTGTCTTCGAGGTTGAGGAAGCGAAGCTGTCCGCGCCCGAGAATCTGCGACATTTTCTGCGTCGCCAAGCGGGCCTCCTGGTAGTTGGCGCCGCCGAGGGAGTCGTAATGGAAGGCCACCCCGTCAATTGCCGACACGAGGAGTAACGACCAGTGCGAACCACCCTCGGCCTGGGATACGTTGCGGGCATCATTGATCGGGAGGAAAATGTGGGTGACTTTGGAAAAATCGGGCAGCGCTGATCGGATCTGGCGTATATCGGGCTCCTTCATCAGGAGGAAGGTCATGGACGGCCGGAGGAGGATGATGCGAGCTTGGGGGTATTTCGGGAGGATTTCGCGCTCGAGATATCTGCAATGGTTAGGCTGCGGCTCGGGTGCGACGAGGAGGGAGTCAGAGAGAACCCAACTCTTCCCAGAAAGCAATATTCTAAGAGCCGGGTCCTGTTAGCCAAAACACACAAGAACATTCCATGTATACGGGGGAGGCAGGATGTAGGGCAAGGACACACGTTATCGGTCAACCAATCGTTCTTCAACGCCCGGATGTCTTCGTAAGTCACTACCAACGGAGGATTTAGTATTTTGCCTCCTCTTAACTGTCGCTAATCTCAGGAGGGCACGGATGACGTACACGTAATGTCGTGATCTATTGGGTGGCGGGCAAGGTTAGAATCGGGTACCAACAGCGTCGCACAAGGTGAAAGAGGAACTCACACGAGAGGACCGTTTGGTGCGGGGATAGCTGAGAACGGAGCGAGTCAGCAAAGTCAGTTGCGAATGGCAATGCTGTCTGTCTGCCCTTTCATGCTTGTCCGCCTTCTCATGATTGTCTGCCACGACCGATGCCCTCCTACTCAGCTCGCAACGACCCGCGGACAACCAGAGAAGCATTGACAGCAACGGAATGACAGGGAATGTTCTTTTGGGCCAGAGGAAAGAGAGGGTCGCACCGAGTCGCCAAAATGACGAGCCATCTTGCGGAAGGGCATGGTGAATTTGCGACCGGGCGTCTGATGGCGTCGGAAGCGGCAGGGAAGGTCGGGAATAACGTCGACGTTAGAAGAGCTCGAAGACACCCGGGAACGACTAAAGCGGCGGTAAAAGTAGGTATGAGAGTTATCGAAGAGGTTTCGAGGCGAGCGGCTTGTTTCTATGGCGCTTTAGGTCCCGTCGGCTAGGATCGAGGCTGGTAGATCGGCAGGGTGCAACAGTGACGATGACGAGTGGTGGTGGCGAACGAGGGGGTGAGAGAGATGGCCAAACTGCTACAAAAGGTAAGAATATTACACTGCTGTCGTGCGCGAGCGAGTGTATAGCAAAGGACTTGTTGATCGGGTTCCCGTGGACACTTGACTTGGGTGTTATCCGTATTATTTCCCGAGTAGTTCGTACTCGAATCGAATTGAAAGGGTGGCGGTTTGACGGGTCGGGCGCATTCATTAGCCGACGACGTCACCCCCACTTTTATCTCGACAGAGGGCTCACGCGATCTCGCATAGTCCACGTGGTCTGTGCTGAGATCTCAGATAGCTGAGATTGCTGAGATAAGCCAGTTCGGTGAAGTACACCGGCGTGCTTCTGCTCCGACTAACCTGCACCGAGAAGGAAGTCCACCATCACCGACTACCTCGCAAGTGATTAACCGTATGCTTCGTTACGCCGTATACTTTTACTCCGTACCTAGGTATGCTGCCAAACAACCCTTCAAGACCACCGGCCATAGCTCTCCCATTGTTTGCATTCATTCACAACCCCCAACGCAACCCGCAAGGTAACAAGTGGGATCCCCCCTTCCGTGCTACCAAATCGTCCCGCATTCACGTCCGCTCTCCCGCCTGTCGCCGACATAACAAATTTTTGAGCGGATTAACACCACAGACCTTATTTTCTTCCGTCTCTTCGATACATTGCCCCGAACTCACCTCACCCAGTGAGTCTCGTCCATCTCATGAGAATCAGCCTCAACTCATTATGACTTCTCTGGCTCTCCTGAGGGCCTCGTCAAGGGCATCCTGTATCCGTTTGGATTCGGCATGCAGATTTTGCATCGCTTTATCGGGCTCGTCTTTCCATTCCCTGAAGAGGTTACCACAGTTACTGGCGTCCGAGTCTTCCATGACGGTTCGAATTTCCGCCGCAACTTGCCCGCATTTCTGAACATACGCCACACGGAGCACCTCTTGCTTCTCCATGATGGCTTCCCTCTCCTTCCGATGGTGCTCTCCCAAGGTTGCTATGGCCTGGCTTGCGTTGTGCATGAACAATTGAGCCACGCGCTCAACATTTCGGGCCCTCGAGTCGAGATGATCCATCAACATCTGCATGGCAATTAGGTCGACCCTGGTTCATCGTGGAAACTGGAGGGGAACTTACTGCGATCATGTCATGTACAGCTTCCGTCAACGCATTCGGCTGAGTGTCTCGCGTCTTCGAATGATTCAACTCGGGCCCTCCACTACACAGCCGCGAGCCCAAGTTGATTCGTCCATTGGTTCGATAGTGCTCTTCCAAGTTTTCTTTGAAGCTGCTTGCCCACTCAGCCGACTCTGGCCTCCTGGATTTAGGTACGGTATCCTCTTGGGGGGATGGATCCGGGTAGCCATCCCCAGTCGGTGGACTCGGGACAAAGTGTCTGGGTAACGACGGCTTTGATGATCCATATTTAGACAGGGCAGCAATGACCCCATGACGGTCTGCACTGCCTATTCCCAGTTCGTTCAAGTCTTCACCCGGTGCTATCTTGTTACGAAACCTCACTCTCTTTCTTGGAGATTCAATCACCCGCAGGTCGTTTTCGCGTTTTCGGGCCTGACGCAGACCGTTTCCCAGGAAGTCAGTCGGACTTTCGCTGGCTTGACTAACCGTGGTCGAGACGAGACCCTCGGTCCGAGCGAAACCATTCTGTGATCTCAAAGTCTTTCCTCCAGAATCGAGAGTGCTAGTAGAGGGCTCGACAGTGAGATTGGAGTCAACAGGACCGGCTTCGTGCTGCGGAGTTTGTAAGAAATTTCCGTTCAAAGTCTCGGTCTGATCACAGGTGATGACTCGTTTCTCTGGCGAAACTGGGCCTTGGGGGGGACAAAAGCGGGCGAGGAACTCGGAACTTGGACTCGGTTTACGCCCCAGATGCTTGGGTTGTGCTGGATGGGCAGGCCTGGTGGGGTGAAATCTGGGCGACAGCGGCGGTGTCTGTGTTCCACCAGGGGGGTTGATATTGGGTGATCCCAGGGACTGAGGGAGAACAACGGGCTGGTCCATCACGGTGGCCGAAGGGGGAGAAACCTCGGGACTGACAGGTAAAGTGTCAGAAGTTCGATCCGGGGATGGGAGCAACTCCTCTTCACAACAGCTTGCTTGCTTTTCTTCGTCGCTTTGATCGGAACTGATGTCAGATGAAATACTGATGACGAAAGATTTCTGCGGCGCGGCTTTAGTTATCTTTGCTTCACACGCAGGCCTCTGCTCGCGTTTGACTGGGATGTATTCTGAGTCGTCGTCACCGCGCACAGGGGAGGTATACTCCCTTGTGCCGTCGTCTCCCCCGTCATCTCCCGCATTGATGTCCACGTCCTCGAAAAGCTCGTCGATGGGTCCTTGACACGTTGAGGCCTCGTTCTGTTTCGTGGAAACGACATCTTCTACTGCCTGGTTCGGCTCGCACGGCCTAGTTCTTACATTTTCCTCCGTCTTGGCATCGGAGGTTTCTTTTGGGGACCTAGCCGGCGGTTCGAGCGGGGAATTTGATGGCGACGACTTGATCTTGGCGCTTTCGGCGCCTTCTTCGGGATCCTTCTCGCGATGGCCTTTCTGCAAACCGCAACTGCCTAGTGTCGTGTCAGGAAGCTTGGCATTATCGATGCATGCTACATCACCCTTGTGTTGATCTCCTATGAGGTCCCTGTCGTTGGTCTCTGTAAGACCCAGAGATGTCTGTTGAGCAGCTCTGTGGTTCTTCTTCTTTATGGTTGGGCGTCCGGGTGGCTCTCTGGTCGTTTTCGACTTCGGCTTCTTGCCAGTTTTTGCTGTGGTTCTCGCATTACGCTGCCGTCGTTTGCTTGGACCTTCACTAGGAAAATCTAGTGGTGCATTGGGGTCAAAGGGTTTCTTTGCGATTTGCCGCGGCTTCTTTCTCTTGTTCTGCATTGGAATGCTTGACTGGGCTCCTTGGACACGAGTCTTGTCTGGACTGGGTTTCGGGGGTACATCCGCAAGGCTAGACTGAGAGTCCTGAACCAGGAGTTCGGGACTCTGAGAGATTCGTCGGGCGATTTTCTCGGGAATCTTCTTCAATGTCGATCTCTTTGCTGTATGAGGCCGTGGGAGTCGCCTCGCTGATTGGGTCTGCGAGGATGCTTCGGGTTTCCCTACAAGCGTGCGTGGACCTGGGATGTCCAGCTTAGCGGTGTTGGCTCTGTCTCCATTCAAAATTTGGACGGTGTCAGAGCCTTGCGGTGATTCTCCTGGCATCTTGGGGGCTGCCACATCTGCGTTACGCTTGCCCTTTCGGGTCCTGCTCGTCCCCACTTCAATATCTGCCGGCTTGCGATCGAGGTTCAGCTTTTTGGAAGAGCTGTCTTCTGGGTAAGGGTCCAAGCACGAGTTTGGGGGATTTTCAAGAGCAGGTCTGTTTGTCTTTCTTGACCGTGGATGAATGACATTGCGAGGAGAGTCATTACGATCAGCGGCGACAGGGGCACCAGTATTGGAGGGATCGGATGGTTGATTCGACGAAACTGCATCGTCATCGCGGAGAGTCTTCATCCCTGCATCTTCTGGTGACGGGCTAATCCTCAGGTTTGCCCAGGAAGACCAGTCCGCTCCAAGTGTGTCTTGGGTTGTTTGGTTCTCCTGGCTCTGGCTCGACTTGAAGGACTGCAACTCGGGCTCACTGATCTTGTCGGACGGTAGGACAGAAGACCAATCGTCTCCAATCAGGGGGATGCGGCTTCTCCTGGGGCTAGGAGGCGACGTAACGTCTATTAGGCGACTGTCATCACTGCCTGCATCACCACGATTGGAGGGCGCAGGACTAGTCAAGAGGTCCCCAATTAGTTGAACGAGGTCTCTTCTTGAGTCTGAATGGGTCGCCTCCACTTCCCCGCCGGGAAAGCTCTCTTCACGTCTGATCGAAATGGAATTGGAACGGTCAGAAGTGGCGAAGAGGTCGCCGAGTTTTACGCTTATCTTCTCGTGAGGAGGAAGAAATTCGTCGTCGCTTTGGGTGTTATCTTCGCGCTCAGAAGTGTGCGGCGCCGTCGTCCAGCCGTCGCCAATTAGGCCAAAGATGGAGCCAGCATCTGGACTTGGCAAACGGGTGGCATATGCGGTTTCATTTGGATCACTCCCTGCAGGCTGCCCGGATGCTCCCGAGTAAAGGTCAAGCTGTCCGATTTGAACGGCCGAGGGCTCTCTTGCCTTGCCCTTCGGACGACGACCATAGACCCTGCCTGGCTTCTTGTGGACAGTGACAGGAGCTTCAGTGACCCCATCGTCTCTGGTCTGTCCTATCTTCGCCATGGTCCTCGTGTCTTCAATAACATCAGCGTCACGGATATGGTATGAACGGGGTGTGCAGTTACTTAGCGGACCATAATGGTCTGGTGTCTATGGGGGGACGCGTCGTGTGTTTGCGGAGAGAAGTAACATGGAAAGATGACGGAAACTTGAGACACTGTGATCAGGGCTAGGTCCTAGGACCACACAGCTGGGGATTTGCAATGTCTGAAAGGGCAGATGTGTCGGGCACATGGTAAGAATGGCAGTAGAGGTCCCGGTGCTGCCTGCCGACAGCAGCACTCGGCGTATCCAAGTACCTAGATAGAGAGTGATACCATGGCACCCATCCCAGACATAGGTACTTCAGATGAACGGGTCGCAACTACCCCGTTGATATGGGTATGTCGAGATGGCCCAGGTCCGAGGTACCTTGGGAAGACTGAGATATTCTGTCTGCAGAGGGAAGGAACGACCCTTTTGCAGGTACCTCTTAAACCTGCGTTAGCAGGCAGAAAGAGAACCAGATGTGGACGTATTTGGAGACACAGTGTTTTATCAAGATTGACCCTGTTTCGATTGCTATTATACTTGGAAACGAAATTCATGCTGAGGGGATTGAGCGTGAATTGGCCCTACTCGTCACTTACAAATCAGGAGTACCTAGTTTTGGTTGTACCATTCTCGTCTAGCGTCGGAGATATTCACGGTGTGGTTACCGAGATTCACCGGTCACCGAGAATCCGTCGGAGAAGCACCTAGAACTCCGCTCCGCCCCATTCATTTCTAGTCTTGTTTTCTAATCCGCCTACTTCGTAAAAAACGTTGATGAGTCTCGTCCTCTTCTTTGCCTCGTTGATCTCCCCCTACTTGGTTTCAAGAGAAGAGTACACACGTGGTATCTGCTGTATCCAGGCTCGCGAGAGCTTTCAGGTACATAGCTAGCTGCAAAAACCTTCGACAGGAACCGTCTTTTCGGGAGTGCGGCAGTGTCAGGCTCGACCAACCAGAACCAACCACCACCAACCACCACCCGTCAACAAAGTCCGACCAACGCTTTGGCCGGCCACCCTCCCCACGACATGGCGCCAATCGAACGACCGAACCAGCCACTCCGCGAACTGCAAGATACTGCAGCGCAGCCTGAGCGACCCTACCCTCCCATCTCGTCCATCCCCCCAACTCCCGACTCCCGACTTCGAGCCCCGCCGACCACGGACACGTCCGTCCTCTACCTCGCCTATGGCTCCAACCTCTCTGCCGAAACCCTCCTGGGCGTCCGCGGTATCCGGCCCATATCCCAGGTCAATGTCTCGGTCCCAACCCTCGATCTGACTTTCGACCTCCCCGGCCTCCCCTACATCGAGCCATGTTTCGCCAACACGGCGATACGCAAGGTTCCCGGCCTACCAGATCCTTCGAAGCCGCCCGCGGTTCCGCCCATCGGCCCCCCTTTCACGACCACCGGGTCGAATGAAGCGATAGATGACGGTCCAGAAGGGAAAGACTCGAGGGTAGAGCGAGCAAAACAACAACAGGAGAACCGCTGGACACAAGGTCTGTTCGGTGTCGTTTACGAGGTAACCCACGAAGACTACGCCACCATCATCGCAACGGAAGGCACAGTCTACACCGACGTTCTGGTCCCTTGTTTCCCCCTCAAGCCGCGCATGGGTTTGCCCGAGAAACCTCCCATCGATGTCCCCAAGCCGTTCCTTGCACACACACTGCTCGCACCCGCCATGCCAGATGTACCCGATGGCGGTAAAGACGGCATGGGAGTCGACGAAGGCGACGGCCCCGATAACCCGCGGAAGAAATGGTACTGGCGCTTCCTCATGCGCCCCGTCCGCCCGGATCCTGATTACGCTCAGCCGTCGGCGCGCTACCTGAAGCTCATCAGGGACGGAGCCAGGGAGCACGAGCTACCCGAAGACTACCAGAAGTATCTACAGAGCCTGCAATCCTATAAACCAACAACCTGGAAGCAAGAGGTTGCGAAAACGCTCGTCGGGTTGGTTTTCGGCCCCGTCCTGCTGTCCAGCATGTTCCTGGCAAAGGCGCTGGCGGACAAGAAAGGCCGACCGCCTCTCTGGCTGGCCGTCTTCATGGGCATGGTGATCAACTTGGTATGGGTGGTATACGATGCTATAATGAAGCCTATTTTTGGGGATGGAGAGCGTACGCAGGAGGAGGGCTCGTCGGCGGCGTATACACGCAGCAGATGGGCTCGGACAAGGAGACCATGGGTGAAGGCACATTACGAGTATGACGAGGAGCAGCTGTCCTTGTGCGAGAAGATCTAGAGGCTGATGTTCTCTCGGGCACGTTGGTATGTATGTTGGTGCTGGTACTCTGGGTGAAGAGTTTTCCCTGTTCCCTGAGGATGGTGGTCTAGTGGGCATACGCCTGCCAATCTAGACAGTCTCCTTCATTCCTCATGCCAGATCCTGTGGCGGAACTGTACATAATCGCCGATAGCGAGCATACTCTGCAGCGTCTAATATCTGCGCAAATAAGTTCATTGTTCCCATTATTGCTCCGTCTGGGATCATTTTCATCAGTCGATGTGGACTGACGGTATGGATTTGAGTGACCTGGACCAATCTTCAACCAGAGATCCGCAAGTCACCCTAAACATACAAGCGCGGCGCTTGCAACAATCCACTCCGGAAAAGTCTGAAATAGGTCAGTGCAAAGAAGCTGGTAGTATCATAGTGTAGTGCAGGCAGGGGATTCGCTAAGCAGACCGCTTCAGGAAAAGGAGTCATGTGGTTTTTCATGCGAGGTTTGAGCCACCTAAGCACTATTGCTTCGTAATCGCCCTTTCCTGATGGCAGGGGAAAAGACTGCAAATCGATCGAGGGACCCAGCCCGGGTCTCTATCTCCGCTGCTGCGGCGGGGGTGTGCTGGCCTATGATTCAGTATCCTGGGGTCGGTGGGGAGCTCCCCCGACCTCCTTGTCTGGGGAAGTGGGACAGCCTGCAGTAGGGTGATGGAAGTGGACTCCCCTGACAGACGACGTCCAGGCGCAGTCTCTCGAGGGCTTTGCATATAATACAAATACAACCTGGTGCCTTCGAGGCTCATCTCGGTCGGTTTAGATGGTGGGATTCCTCTTCAACCACGCTCTCGCCACCAACTTGACAACAACACCCTCAGCTGCTCCATCTCAACCCTAAGTGAGCCAGTCCCGTCGTGTAAGAACTGCGTCGAAAGAAGCAGAGGACTGCATACCTCCGACGCCCTACAGCAAATTCGGTCGAAAACCTCGTTCGCAACCATGGAGTCGCCGTTCGACGCATACTCGAACCCGCACAACTTTCCCCTAACAGTGCAATACCAGTCCGAATACCTCCCATCTCCCCAAACATCCGAACAAACAGAACAGCGACGGGGCGTCGCCACAGCCACAAAACACAAGAAACCCTCCTCCTGCTCCAGACCACCTCGCGTATCGAAGCCTTTAGCCTGTACCGCATGTCGGAGGAAAAAAGTTAAAGTAGGCAGCTATTTCCCACCCAAATTCCTTTTTTTTTCCACCAAAGTATCTTCACGCGGCGGCCATGCAGCTAACACGGAAGTACAGTGCCATCCCAACGCCGACGGTAGACCATGCCGCCTCTGCGTCCGCGCCAGTAATGGTGCGGGGTGTACCTACCCGGCCATCGACGAGCGGAAGCTCTCCAACTCGCGCAAGCTCATCGGCCAGCTTTACGACCGCATAGCTGCGCTCGAAGCCGCCATCCGGAACCACCGGTGTCACACGCTTCCCCCGGAGGCTGGAGGCGTCCCGGTTGGAGCTGGGGCAACGGCGGCTGATGAATGGCTTGCGCAGCAAGGACGGTCGCTCATGCCATCACGCCCGCCTCTGGCATCGCTGAGTGGGGCACAAGAGGGGCCGCCGCATCGGCTGGAATCAGACCCGCATAGTCCCATGTCCTCGACGACGGGGACGTCTGGCGCTGAGGACATGATGTTCATGCTGTGTGGAGATAACCGTTCGCTGGGCTACGTAGGCGAGGGAGGGCTGAGGGACACGGGAGGAAGAGGAGGGGAAGGGGAAGGAGGAGGCGGAGAAGGGCGAGAAGAGGGAGGAGGGCCTTGGAATTTTCCATCGCCGCCATATGGTGAGGTTGGCGAGCTTCCACTCCCAGGCCACTGGAATGGAGCATGAAGTCCTCCGTTTTCGAATTGGCATTCGCGGGTCTGTTTGCCAGACGGGTTTCCCTCGGCCCTCACCTTGTTTCTAGCGTCCGCTGGGTCAAGCCATTGTACCAAGCACGTGGTTCGGCCTTGCACTGTCTTGTATCTCAAAAGCACACGCTCTATTGAGAAAATGAAGTCTAGCCCTTCCCGGGCGAATCTATGAATGACCTGTGACTGGGAGCCGGTTGTTCTATTCCCGACATCTGGCCTCCCCGTAACACGTGGCAATGAAGTCGGTGTCGTGGGATTCGGGAAGCTACCTATTGCGGGATAAGAGGGGGAATCTGGGGAAGAGGCGCCACTATTCCCAAGTAGGAAAAGACGTAGAGGCATGGAGACTACCGCGCCTCTAAAGAGAGGTTAATGAATCATTGGTAGCCAATTTGCCAAGATATCTGCCCAGACGGTTGGGAGGGCGGTTGAAGACTTCCGTGAGTCTCTCGGTTCCCTTTTGCAATCCGGTCACAGCTCTGTACGCATTCGGATTCTTACAACATATGGTTATAAAACAGGGTGTTCCCCATGGAGCAGGCATTGTCCTCACGACATGCGCATGTCGCAGAAGGCTTTTGGTCTGAAGCAACTCGGACAAGTAACCACTGCGGGTGTATGTATAGGTGCTACCCACCGCTTGAATGCAAAGGTCGAGACGAGCGAGACGCACTTCCGACGGGCCATGGGCGCTTACACTGAGGAGTCGTCCTACCCTACAGTAGCTGGAAGATAATATAGGAGGAATCTGACGCCCTTTGCGAACCTGACCGAACTGCCCACGATCATGGAGACGAAGAATTTCGTGGCATACCCTGCTCTGCTTGCATGCCGTACCTGAAGGACAGCCGAATAGGTAGGTCATGAATACGCTTTTGTGCATGAATGTCGGTCGGTCTCCCAGAGCATGGTGACTAGATGGACTCCAGCAGAAAACGGGCAGGCCACGTCTCGGCAAAGTATGCTTGCGGGCAGAAAACGGGTCATTGGCGTCATGCTACCTGCGTCGAGCTTTATTACCATCGAGAATCTCGTGCAAATGGCAGGAGGGGAATGCGTGGTATGTGTGAATGCAAAACACTACGGGACCCTGCTCATGTCTGGGAGAGCGGCTGTCATGAAAGAAGACCCCGAAAGATCCCCTCGAGCTACACGTACAGGCAGCTGGAGGTCACGATGGGGAACTGGCCTCTAGGTAAGCGTTGGCCCAGGGATCTGGTAGGAAATGAGCCTCCGATCAAGCCGCTCCAGAAACTGTCTCGTGTAGAACAAACACACCCTGTCATCGGTTGCTGCTATTCAGGACACCCGATTTGGCTGGTGTTTCCAGAGGAATGAGGTTGCTGACGGACCCGCTATTGGGGGCCACTGATGTGCGCTACGTTTATTCGTACACTACCTCTAGAGACACCGGAACAAAACTGAGAGGGTGGGAATGGCAGATCAACACTACCCGGAAGCAGAACGACGGATACGACCGTCACCATTAGGAGTTGAGGTGGCCTAGTGGGACAAACGCTGCAAACAAAACAAAATAAAAATAAAAAATAAACCCCGTGCTCCTCGTGTTGGTGTAGAACGACAGCAAAGGGAACATTGTCATGGTTTCTCAGCCATATGAAAGGGAGTTGGATGATTGTCCCAGCATAGGCCCCAAAGTTACCCCAGACGGATAATAAGTAAAGAAAATAGCAGAAAATGGTTGAGTGGGCGATGGGTGCTTCGTATGCCTCCTCTTGACAAGGTAAGAACAAGAAAAAGGAAATGGAAGGAAAAAAGGAAAAAAAAAAAAAAGAAATGAAATGAATGAGAGATGACCAAGTCAAAGCATTCAAGCCCCTGCAAAGGACAAAAATGCAAAAATGTTGGGGCGTCACCGGGGATTGAACCCGGGACCTCTTGCAAGTTTGAGCACTTTTCAGCAATCCCAAAGCAAGAATCATACCTCTAGACCATGACGCCATTTGAATGTATGAGTGTCAGTCGATATGTCAGCCTAAGTACGTTACTGGTTGACAGCCAACCAGCGGCAGTCGGACAGGCCTGGTCCTTGAGATAGCCAGAGTAGGATGAGGTTTCTACGTAATTACGTTGTATTCGTAAATTCGGAAATAAGAAAGGGGGCAGAGCCGACAGAGGCCAAGTCGATCAAGGAGAGGACGGCTAAAAAACGACGTTTGAAAAGAAAAAGACACTCGGCGGCGTTTATTCTTACGAGGACTAACTAGTAATTAATTTGACACGTTACATCTACGGGTTCAAGTGACGCTAGAGATGCGCGGCTACGATACGACCGCGGAAGTAAGGTGAGCCAAGAGATGCCACCTCGCAATGGCAGCCAAGATCCCAGGGCTGAGCCTTCTCACGTAGCAGCAGCAAATATGTCTTCGGCCAAGGTTTAGCCAAGAACTGCCAGTGGGCGACCGAGCGGCAGTGGCACATCAATGACGGAGAGGCGCGCACGTACGAAATACTTGGGCGATACCGTAGTGAGATTTCGCGGGATACGGTACGCAATACCGCCATCGTAATGCTGAGTGAAGGACAGCTCAGCCATATTGGCCCAGCGCCGACCTCGTCGCAGCGATGCAAAACGCTGGTGAGTATCCCCAGGATCGTTCGCCGTATAACCTGGTTCTGGGCCCGATTAGAAGACATTGAAAGATTGAAAGGTCGCCTTGCTCGCCACGACACTACACGGACCATAGTCACTCGGAGTTCCACGACCTATCCTCACGTCCTCACGCCCTCACGGGGAATATACCAAAATACAAAGGGCACTCGAGCACTGGTTTACGATAGGACATCTAGGTGCTTACCGAGCACCTTATTCTGCAGCGGTGCAGTGCCGAATCCCTTGGTCGCTAGTTACAGAAACGGCGAAGTGAGACCTATCAACAACCAAGACGGATCTTCTTCAACGATGTCTAGCGTCTTGCTTCATCTTGTAGTGTACACTATCTAGACTACACGTGTACCGAGGCAGTACGTAGACGTAGTTAGCCCAGAAAAAGCCGGCCACCTCGACGGGTTCGTTTGCACCTGAGGGAAGAAAGCGAAAGAGACTTGTTACTTCGTAGGCTGGCGGTTGGAATGGGTGCAGGGGTTGATACGGAGGAGAGGAGGAGATTGCTTCGTGCATCCTTCCAGGGAATGTATGGGAACTATCCGTATGTACTCCCTATGTATCGTCTACACAACCTTATTAATGTACCGACTGCACACCAACTTTCCCGGCGACATCTGTTGTCTGTTGTCACACGTCATCTTGTGCTGACGCTCCCAGAAATGGAGCCAATCAGCACAAGTACTGTCTACTTCATGTGAAGGGCAACAAACGGAACTTTTCCAAGGTTTCCACTTTTTTAAGGCCAAGTTCCAGGATTGTAGCCTTGAATTCCCCTCAGCGCCTAAGTAGCGGGTACCTCGGAAGACAGGCCGGGGTGGAATGCAGCCATCTCCGCTTGTAGACTTGACTTCTGTTGGGTCTCGACTCTCGCGTGATTTTATGCCTTTCTCTCCTTCCATTCTCCCGACCCCATCTCGCACTTCCCGAATCTTCCCCATGCACTCTCGCATACTGTTCCATCTTTCACACCGCTGGACTCGCTCGCTTCAAGTCCGACCGACCAGTCGATAACGGCGTTACCCTCGCTTTCGCCGTCGACAGGACCTTTTTTCTCTTTCCTTGGACTTTACTACTTCGCCAAGTCCAACCAAACCAAACGCCTTACCGTCGCTCGTTTTCCTCGCTCGATAAGCCGACCGTCCTTTGCCCGACTCCAAGTCCTGTCCACCTCGAGGCAAACGAATCCAGTCACCCACCATTTAATTTCGTCGTGATTCTCAGCTTTCTTCTTACCCATTCCGGGCATCCTCTTCACTCGTCTCTATCGTACGTTGTGTGACAGTCACCATCAAAGTGCCAGCCAAGCAACCAATCGTCATCCGTTCAAAACACCCGCGTCATCGAACCGAACCTCTCTCTTCATCATATCGCGATCCGGTGCCGAGCCTCCTATTCGATTCTCTTATTCACCTCCACGATCCAACGAACGTACTTTGGCGTTCAGTGCCATCACGTCTCCTCCCTACGATTGCTGCGCACCCGGATTCGAGGCTCTTCCCATATAGTCGTCCGGCCTTGGCGTCAGCGTCATCATCTCTCACTCCGCCCCTTTTCCCTCATTGGAGTCCTCCCTTCGCAAGCTTCTTTCGCAGGCTCTTGCATTCCCGTCCTCTCCCCCCCAATTCGTAAAGCACAATGGGTAGGTGATGACATTCTTTGCCCCGTAATCTCCGTGCTCGCTCTCGTTCTGGACACTGACGTTTCTGTACAACAGCCGAAGCAAGCCCTCCATCAACCACCCTCATTCCCTTCGCCGACCTCCCCGATTGCGCTTTCAACTGCGGTGTCCTCCACGATGCCAACGGTGCCTGTGTTCCTCCGGTCGTACAACAGGTAGACGCCAACTGCTTCTGCAACTTCGGCCCCTTACAACCCTGGAAACAAGGAATCGGGGGCGTCTGCGACTACGCTGCGTGTCAGGATGCCGAATTCTCCAGCATCCAGGGCTGGTTCACTAGCTTCTGCAATGGCGGCGCAGCTCATGGCGCCAGTACTACCACCAACGCCGACCCCGGCGCCGAAGCTTCTGCCACCCCTGGCTCTGATAAACAAACCGGCGGTGGTGGTGGCGGTGGTGGTGGCGGTGGTGGTGGCGGTGGTGGTGGCGGCGGCGATTGGTGAGTCAACTGTTCCTGCTGCCACTGATTCTCTCCTCCCTTCCCACGCTGACCGCGTTCCCCGTATACAGGATTTCCAATCACTGGCGCTGGGTCATTGGCATTGTCATCATGGTTGTCGGCATCGCCGCCATCTGGGTGGGCGCATGCATCTGGCGTCGTCGCTACCTGAAACGCAGGGAACGCGCGAGCCAGTTCGGCAAGCATACCTCCGCGACGGCTTTTCCCGCAGCTGGCGGCTCTTCTCAACACGCCGGCGACTTGGGAGCCGTCTCCCCCGAGAATGCCGGTCCCGGCGTCTTCATGCCCGGCGCCGCGGCCAACTACTCCGACAAACCAGCGAAAGAGAAGAAGTGGGTGGTCAAGGACCGAACGTGAGAATTGGACTGGAAGATTTCTCATGTTTGGTATCTCTTGTTCCATTGGCTCTGCTTTTGTTTGTCCTGTACACGATTGTCTTCCTCACATCCACATGTTTGTGGAAACGGACCGGGTTTCGAACGATTTACTCTACATCAATTTCTGAAAACCCCCAAGCAAACCGATCTATACACGGCTGTAACCCGGGCGAGACGGCGTTTAAGGAATGGGCGAGTCGGCTGGCAATGGGATATAAGGACGGACGGGTTAACGACGACTATTTCAGGCGGCACCGAATAAGTCCGACGTTGAACCATCACGCCCTGGTTTTGTTTTCTTGTTTGTTTCCCCTGGGCTTTCGATTCCCACTTGCAGCCTATCCTCCTCGAACCAGGATTCGAGATGGAAGACGGGGACAAGGTTCGACCATGGCAGAAAAAGCAGGATTTTCTTTTCATTGTTCTTTCTTTGGGGATACACATACTATCGGCTCTTGGGATTTTCGCTTTAGGTACCCGGTTGTCTTAGCATCTCACGCAGGGAGTTGGCCTATATCAGTTCATTTTCCAGTTCATTTGATCGTGGTATCCGTTTTGCTCACGGGCATCGACCAAGAAACCTGCCCAACAATGTCATCATTCCAACGGTGGCCTTGATATGGGCCAAGTAAAGTGATATAGAATTGGTATTATTGCGGACTGCGTTTTGGAGGCGGGAATGGAGATTGTCTTGGAAATACAGGGACTGAGACACTGTCATGAACTATACAGTGAGTATTCTAGACTCCTAGCCTACAAGCAATGCTCCCGCCATGCCGCCTTGTATCGTCATACCTTCTATCGGCCATTCTCGACCAAGTCAGCAGCGGCCTTTGGCTTCACAACCCCCTGCCGCTGTACACGCCACGGAACGGTTCCCTACTTCGACCGCGTGGGCAAGAAGAAGCTTCCCTTGGCGCCCTGTTCCTTCGCCGCGTCCATGTACAAGTCGATGAGGCATGCCGCCGACCAAGCTTGCGTACCGCACTGCCAAGGGAGAAGAACGAACCCGTGTTAGTACTCATTCCACTGCATTCTTTTGACATTCCGACTGCATGGTAAACGTAGGGATTCAGACTTACCGAGTCGGGACAGAATTCGCCGTTCTTCTGGGTCAACTCCGCAAGACCGGCCCAGACACTCTCGCGAATCATCTTTTTGCATCCCATGAGCCGCCGGGTGACCTGCTGGAACGCCTCGGTCCGGCCCTCCTCCGTGTCCCGCCGCTGCAGGTCAAACTTGAGCAACGCCCGCAGGAAGAAGCCCGTCGGCCACAGCCACTCGGGACCCTGGTGGTAGTTGCGTCCCTTGGCCGTGGCGAAGTCGTCGCTGTCCTCGCTGTTCACGTAGTACGGCCGGTAATTCAGGTCGGCCGGGTCGAGTGTCGCCATGCCCGTGGGGCCTCGGAGCACCTTGTCCGCGACGCTCAGAGCGTGTATCCCATGACCGGGATCGAATAGATCCGGCGCCACCGTCATGGCGATGGTGAAGTTGGGCCGGAGCTGGTAGTCCTCATACTCTTTGCCGGAGCGGTAGAGGTCCTTGTAGATCCCGCGGCGGTTGATGATGGCCGGATTCACATCGTACTGCGCATCCTCCTTCGACGAGAGCGGCACAAAGTAGCACCGCTCAAAGTTGGTCTTGATGAGGTCGGCCCAAGCATCGAATCGGATGGACGAACCGTCGGCTCGCGTAACGCCGTCATACCTGTATTTCCCTTCGGCGTGACTCTTGGACAGCCATACAAGTGTGCTGTAGAGGAGGCCTGTGATCTCTACAGCCGCACCATCGCGTGGTGTCCCAGGCACACCCTTGGACCCGGCGCGAGTGCTTTCGCCCATCTTGTCCATCCAGGTGCCGCAATTCTGCTGATTGCCACCGAAAAGGATACCGTTGTCCCAGTCGACCTTGATATCAATGTTGAAGCCCTCGTCCGTCATCTGAGAGTCAAGCTCCGGGCCAGCATTGGCTTCGCGGTACGACATGCCAGCGGCGTGTCTCTGCATGGCCTCCTGGATGATGTCCTCGATCGTGCTTTCCTTGGAGTAGGCTCGCGGATCGTCCACGTCAAACCAAGTGTCGTCATATGGAAGAAACCTCCGTTTCACTTTCGCCTGGAGCAAGCCGAAACCCTCCGGTGCGAATTTGGTATACTCCTGGATGCACTGGAGGAAGAACCACACCGAATCTCGCGAGTTGTATCGGGGAGCGATCCCGCTGTTCAGCAGGTTGGGGATCTGCCCGTGCTTCAACACGCTGGCAAAAGCGAATATGTGCTCCCTCGCCTCGTCGAAGCGTCCCGTGCCGAGGTACATGCCCCGGAGAGAAATGAAGATGTCGCGTCCCCAGCACCGCGCCCACTCTACTGCGAAGTGGGCCAACCCAGCCGACTGTGACGGCACAACCTTCTTCGGATACAGAGACGCAGACTTGACCGTGCCGGTCAGCTGCACCCCGACCATGGCCAGACTGTGCAGGAACCACTGGCCGCCTCTGACGTTCTCGCTGGTCAGTTCAATGCCGCGCTCCCATGCCGCCCTGTACGCCGTCCTCAGTACCAGACCGAAGTACCGGGGCAACAGGAAACTAGGAATGCGCCGGAGCGCATCGAACCTGTCCTTTAGCCACGCAGCCGGTTTGCCCAACCTCTCGTTACCGGGCTTTGTGGCGAGCCGTTCGAGTCGACCAACGATGTAGTCCAGCGCCCATTGACCTTCCCGCAAATGGCGGCAGAGCGGATGGGCCAGGTTGTTTTCCGCGATGATATCCTTGAGCAGACTCCACCAACCCTGGAGGCCAGCATATACCAGCTTGCCATGCCCAGGCACATCGTAACAGCCGTCTTTGCCGTCGCTGCTATCCCTTTCTTCGGCCTCGCATCTGTACAGCACGAGGTTGAGATCGACGAGATTGAGACTCGCGAAAGCCTTCTTGGCCCCCGAGGTCACATAGCTGTCGAGTCCCGTGGAGTGTTCAGCGGCGGGTATCCAGGTTTCGAAAAGGGCGATGCTTCCAGGCGGAAACTTGTCAAGCACCGTAATGATGGTGTCTTCGCCCTTGGTCTCCATGCGAACACCCGGTACGTCGACGACGCGACTGGGAAGACCTCTGAGATACCGTTTATCTTCGAGTACGGCCCTCGTCGTCTCCTCGGTCGCGTCGACTTCCAGCATCCAGCTTCCCAGATGCCGGGCCCGCGTTCCGGTGAGATGAACCGCGCTGAATGCACCGTTTCCATTTCCATAACCTGGAAAGGCGGTATGCGCGATCAGGAAGTAGCCTTTCCTCGACTCGGGATGTACCCTATGGACGGTGATGTATTGACCTTCGTGATGGACGTGCGTTTCGTCGTAGCCATCTTTGCCCATCAGGGTGTGGATCTGATTGAGGAGTTTCTTGATGCCGCCAATTCCGTTCTTGCCTGCGCCAGTTCTCACTGGCCTGTCGGAAGATTCCGAGGTGTATAGTCGGGTCTCGTTGACGAGGTCAATCAGTTTCGGGTAGATCTCGTCGTATCCCATGACGCTTCCGGTGGCACTCGCACACATGCCGACGAGGGCAGTGTTGGGCAAGGTATCCCGAGCATCCCGCTTCTGCGCCGGGGTTTCGTTATCGTGGGTACAGTCCATAAAGAGGGCGTGGACAGGCACCGGCTTGATCCGGCGGATGATCTCGCGTGACGAGAAGTGCGAGTTATCGTGGTCAAACTCGCCCTGAGAAGCGGTGGGGCTGACCGGCGACTTTCCGTCGACCCGCAAGACTTCGTCGACCTCAAAGCTCCCAATGGGCCTTCCGCCATGCCTATGCACAAGTCTGCTCAGTTCGGCGGTGCTCCAGGCTTGCATGGCCTCGCGGATGAGGGAGCTCAGACCGAGCCTCTTCACGAAAACATAATCCATTTCTTCGGAACCTGTAAAGAGTTCCGCAACAACATAAAGATCGGGCCTGACGCGCCGCGCCTCGTCCAGGATGTGCTCGGCGACGTGGATAGGGGTGGAATGGGCATTATCAATCCGCAAGCCAGCAAAGTATTTGGCCAACGTGCGAGCATACGTCGTCATGTAGTCCCAGAGGAAAGGACTGTCAGCCGGCTTATCACCGTACCGAAGCTTGACACAGTCGCCCCAGACGATGACTTCTCGCCTGAGATAGACGCGGGACTCGGGGCCGGCATTGTCGATCATGGCGTTACCGGCCCACACCCATCCGTTATTCACAAGGACGAGCTCCTCCTTCTTGTGCTTTGAGGTGACATCGTTTTGCGGCAAGCGGGTGAAGTACGTCTCGATGAGCGGATTCTTGTCGTTGATCTCACCCAGCTTGGGCCCATGGTCGTCGAGGCGACAGTATTTGATGCGGTTGAAGAGCTGTTCTAGTATCTCCTTGATCTCGTCATCGTACTCGTTATAGAAAGGCAAGTTGACCTCGTCCAGAATCGACAAAATTGTTGTCCGGGCGGCAGATTGGTCCGGCGTCGGGCCTGTGTCTCCCTCGTAGCGGCCAAAGATGGCAGACAAGAGGGCTGCAGCGACAGTGGGGTTGACCGCCCTCCTGTAGCGCTCCCCTAGACGATCCTGGTTCAGTATTCCGTGCTTGATGAGAAATTCCGCTTGTTCTTTGAGGCTGGCATTCTTCAAGCCGATGACACCATCGGGACCAAGAGCACCTTCCGGGAACTCGACACGACCGGCCACCCAAGCATCCACGGCATTGTCAGCATCTCGGTCGACGTCGATGGCGTAAAACTCCCAGAGACGGATTTCGGCAATGACCTGTTTCTTGATCGCATCCATAATCAACATGAGGTCGTCGATGTCCTTGAGCTGGGTTGGGAGGCCAAGCTGCTGTAAGTTGGAGCCGAGTTCCAAGAGCTTCGTGTCCAAGAGATACGCCGACTCGAGCCAGGGAGCCGTGATCAAGTTGTATCCCGCCTCCGGGTGCTCCAGCAGCCAGGCACTGTTATGGGCCGTGTGGTTGAGGACAATATCGGTCAGACTCAATAGAGAGTGGTTCTTCTCCAAGCTGTTCACCATCTCTTGGACGTCCTTCTCGCCACGCGGAAAACAAACCGGATCCCAGGTCAATTGGTCGTACAAACTAAAAGGGGAGTTGGAAGCGCCTCGAACTTGCAGCGGGGTGAAGTGAATCATGTTGTAGCCGCGATCGCTAATGCCGCCGAGATGGCGCTCCCAGTCCTTCGGGTATTCGCCCATGAACTTGCTTATGACAGTGAAAACGGAAAGTGCAGGGAGGGGCAGTGGTCGACCGTCGAGCATGAGTCTGGGGGCAACATCGATGTAATAGTGTGGGGTCTCCTTGTACGTCGATTTGGCCGGGCCATCGACGCGCAAGTCGCTAGCCAGGTCGGGGAGTTCGGCATACGTGGTGTAGAAGGAATACGCGCCAGCTTGGAAGATGGGGATTGAGATTTCAAGCGTACGGTTGAAGTCAGGGATGAGTCTGGAGTGCCAGGGTCAGGATGAGAAACAAGATAGAAGGGGCATGGGTTGGAAGAGAAGAAAAAGAAGGGAAAAAGGGGCCCTACTTGAACTCCCTGAATTTGTCCCGACGAAACTCAGCGCCCTGCTCCGGGATATTGATCCATAGGCTCCCATGGCGGCAGATGGATGATGTGCCCTCGATGGTGAAGCGGACGATGACGGGATCGCGGGACTTGGGGGCGATGTAGATGTATTCGCCGGCGATTTGGGGCGAGCCATCGTCGTTGAGGGGGAGCAAATAGACCTCGTTGGAGACCATCGTCTTGGGTATCATAGTTAGCGAATGGACGCAGGAGCTTCGTGCTCCACGGACGACAGCCTGACAGGCAACAAGGACCAAGTGAGAGGCGTGGTGCGAGTTGCCCCAACAAAGTGCTGGCGAGGACGTGGTGGAAAGGTGGAAGAGGAAAGGACACCGGGGAAGCTAATGACAGAACATTGGAAGCCCAGATACATGAAGATGTGTAGAACAAGATGGAGTAGGCATTAAACCAGATAACGGTGAAGGCGAAGAAGAGAATGAAGATGAAGCATGAGGCTGGAGGCCGTTGGCTAGGGCTAGGGAGTGGCTAGGGGGTAAGGAGATGTATGGTATGACCGGGAACTCTCCTGGATGTTTGGGGAGGCAGCGAAACAGGACAACAGCCACTCAAAAGGGGCGGCAAGCAGGACTCGGGTTGCGCAAGATTTTTGGTTTTGGAGTGGGTTCACGATGTATGTCGATAGCTGTTGTGCCAATAGAGCAATCAATGACCCAGCCTCAAGCGTCCGTCAAGCCGCGAACGTCGAGGAAAGCATCCTTGGATCTTCCTGATACGAGCAAGAGAAGGGGAAAGTCTGTGATGGGAAGAGTTGAGCTCCCAGCGTGACGATAAGGAGAGGAAAAGAAAAGACACGAAAAGAAAACGAAGGACAGGGAAACGAGAAATATAGGACGATGTGGTGGAGGTACGACACAAGACCGAGGGGGGAGCCAGGCGAACCAGTGCAGTGCTGATGACAGACAGACATGAACCTCAAGGCTTTTCCTCGTGGATCCCATGTCCTTTTCTGTCGTTCAACGCAATATCCCCATCCCATAAGATGCCACTTTTGTTCCGACTTTTTTTCCTGACCTCAATATACTCCGTAGAGGAGAAGCAGAGTGGAAGCCATAGGATGGGGTGGTCTGACGAGGCGTGCCACTGGCGTTTCAGTAGCATGTTCCGTCGTTCATGTCCCCTCTCACAATACGGGCTGGTCTAACGTTGGTAGCCGGAAGAAAAGGTCGATAAGCACCACTAGGTGCGTTGTGTGACACTTTGTGTGTAGGCAAGGTAATTCATGGCATGGCCATCGTGAGCCAGGTAGGTTGGGGGGGCCGTGCGAAGGAACGTGAACTGTAGCGAGACTCGATAGGAGGGCTTTCACTCACTTTGTCACTTCGTCAAGCCTCTGTGGACTATGTGGAAGCTAGATGGAAGCCAGGGACGCCGAGGTGGGTGGTTGGAAGGTCGACCTCGAGAGTTTGTGGTAAGAAAGGTCGATTCGATTCCGTTGCTTGACGAGGGGACCACTTTGGTGTTTGAAAAGAAAAGCTTACGAATAAGCTCGAGACAATTCAAGCCAAAGACATGTACATGTAGCCCGTATGATCGACAAGGCCGAGCAAAGCGATGAGACCAAGATACACACAGCGCAAGAGTTTTTGTTTATGTCGGTGCGGATCGAGAGGAGAGAATGGTGCGAGTTACACCTGTGACGTGATGCATTGTCCCGTGACTGCCTGGCAAGAGTACGACCAGAGGTAGTCAGCTAGCAGCGAACCTGAGCTGGGACTACCTACCTATGTTATCGCAGGTACGGAGTAATACATACCTACTTCGTACTTCGTATGTAATTCCCAATTCCCAATGCGCTAGTCGGCGGGAGGGGGCGGGGAATGCAAAGAAAAATGTCTTATCGACTTGTCTGGAACCTTGTACCTGTCGAGGTATGCAGGACAAGTGCCTCAGACGACGTCATAGGAGCCCGTACCGACCGGTAATGGATACCTTGGCTGCAGGCGTTCGTCGTCCCAGCTACTTTTAGAAAGTACCTAGGTACGAATAATCCGTAACCAGGTTCTTCTAGCGCAACGGTTGTGAAGCATGGCATTGCATCGTGACATTTATTATCGTCGATTTCAGGCCATGGTTGCCAATATTCCGTTTTCCTCAGAAGCCATTAGCTTGATCATATTCAGCCGCCGCTTTTCAAGGCCCACATTCCCGCGCTTCCTGCACCAATGTGTTCCTCTGACGGCCACCAAGTATTCGTACACGGAATTGGGCCAATGGCCTCTCTGCTGTCTGCTGTCTGCATGCGGCCTCGAAGACTACATGGTAGGTATTTCGTAATCGTTTTGGACGCATACTTCGTACGAATATTCGTAATCCGCCGAACCACCAATGTTCCGTCGCTTGATTCACAGATGGATGTGTTGATTCATGCTTCAAGAAAGCTATGCATGATTAGATCAACAGAATGCTCATCGTGACCGATCCGTTGGTTGGTATTCCCTTTGTCAGTCCCATCCTCCCCAGGGCCCTTGGTTTGATACTGTCCGAGTCCTCGGCAGCTACCAACAACCCCCTGGGAAAAGGCTCGAATGTGCCGACAGACCGTTCAACTGGCCACCATTTCCCGTCAAATAAGACCCATGTCTTTCAAGGCTTTACTGGTCTCTTCCGTCTCCTGCAAATCAATCGAGAGGACGTGCTCATTAGCCCAGTGTACTGCCATGCGCCGCGTGTCGGGAACGGTGATTAGGTATATGGAAAGAAAACCCGTGCGCCTGATGGAAAAGCCGGAGAAGCAAGAAGGGCTGGTAGAGCAGAATATCGTCAAGTCGGTGTGGGATCGACCAGCCAGATGGTGGGATACAATTTAATGGTGCTACATGATTCTCGTAACTTCGTCTTCGACCTGAATGATGGGGCGGGGACAGGGGGGTCAGCTCGAGAACGCAACGCTAGAGGGCAGCTGCCTCGCTTGTTGACTGACTGCATCGATCCTCCCAATAGGAGCATGGATAATGCGAGCAAGAAAGAAGACAAAGACAAGGCTGTGCGAGGACAGGGACGGGGAAGCGGCCGGGGGGCAAGAGGGACAAGAGGACAGCACAACAGGCGGAACATACCTCCATGTCTTCCAGGGCATCCTGCTGGGATATGCACCGCAGCACATTCTTCTTGCTGCTCTCCTGCAGCTCACCAGCCAACAGAAGCTCGTCGAGGATGTAATACGCTTTGGTGAAGGAGAAGATGATATCTAGCTCGCACACATTGCCGTAGTATTTATCCATTTGCTCGACGTATCGATGGATGATTTCGAGCGTGATGAGTTCGTTGTCGTCCGAGTCGGCGCCGGCGATGAAGAAGAGGGATGCGTATCTGCGGTAAACAATCTTGGAGTCTGTTGTCGCCCGGTCATAACATCAGCATGCTGCCGATACCAGCTGTGTAGTCGCGTCGGACACGTGTCTACCTTTATACTCCAAGAAGTTGCACATGCGGGTTCGGCGAGCCAAGACCAGCTGGGACACGTCCTTCACAATCTTGGCCTTTTCTCTCGGGGACAATGTAGTGAACCATTTGGCAAGGCGCTGCGACGAAACAATCAAGTCAGTCGACCAGCCAGATACGACCTGGTGATGGGTTCTCCAGCCGGACTTACCACCTTGCCTTGTCTGGAAAGGAGGATCAAGTATCTACGTCGAGCGTCTCTTAGCTTGAATGCGATGTCGCAAGATGTCTACGCATGGGAAGCCTTACTGGATCGCCATGATGTGTGTTCAGCGGTGTCAATACCACCAACGGGTCGCAGCGAAAGCACCCAGGCAGGGGCGGCAGTGGCAACAACTGGATGCCGACGACTATGGGAACGACGGAGTAGTATGATAGAGCGTTTCTCTGGATGTCGAGATTGTTTGCTACTGATGCTCTCGAGAGATACCGGCAGTGAAGAGGTGTGGGCGATTGCGGATGGACAGACAGGCTATCGATCCCTAACTTATAATAAAGCTACAACTGGTGCGAACCTCGGAAATTCTACCGAAGTCGTACCGAGACTCTCCTTGCTGAATAATCAGGGAAAAAGATAGATGCGAAGTACCAAGTACCCAGCGCGAAAACACCTCATTTTTAGGTAGCAATGAAGTCACTTTCACCCCGCCATGGCTACAAGCCTACAACAGGGATGGCCATCAGCGCGACAACCAACTCAACACCGGACTCTCCCAACGGTCGGAGAACGAACTCCAGTTCAGACCTTTCCGTGGTCTGCCTAGTGGGCCCCGTTTAATGCGGGCCAGATACGGTTTTTGCAAAAAGACGTGTTGTACTGTACTGAGTACCTACGAAGATGTGTTACTCCGTATTGTCCGTACTTCGTATGCGAAATTCATCACCGAGTCTTCACGGGCTTCTCCTCTCAACGTCGCAACACAACTACCTATTCCATCATCACATCTGCAGAGGTGATCCTATTGAGGTAGCCCCCGTCAAATATCGCCAAATCCTGCGACAACGGGTCTAGCCTCACATCATTAATAATCTTACGCCGTCTGTTTGGCGCAGGTTAATAAGCAAGTTGACGCACTCCTCCTGCGCCCGGCACCGGTGACCGGCGTTGGTTGTATCGTCACCATAAGACGCCCGCTTCGCTTGGAAAGTTCTTGCGCACGCCATTCTGTTCGCTTTAGGGTGTGCTCGGCCAGTTGGACACGGCGATCCCCGACAGTTGCGGTCATTCCGGCTCATTTTTCTCGGTTGTGTCCGAATTATACTATACCGTATGGACCTCGTCTGTCGCAACCAACCATGACCAAATTAATCCTCTCGACCGGGTGCGTATTCGTCTGTATTCTAACCATACCACACGAAAATCTTGACGGTTGCAATCTTTCAAACGATGAAGATGGAATGAAAGAAAAAAGAAGAAAAAAATGCTAATTTCTAATCTCACAATTCAATAGGAACATTATCTCTGGAGGTTCTTCCATACTTCGCAAACCAGGATCGTTCCGGTCCAATCTCGAACTCACCAATTCCCTGCGCAATAACTTCCTCGCCGCCCAGCAGGACTACTCGGCCGCCGCCTCTCCCGTCCACAACGGTCACCCCGACGGCGATGTAGCAACAAGCAATGCGACCGGCGGCCACGACCCCGACGGCCAAGCCCTGCCGCGCACCGACGATAACGCGGGCCACCCTCGCCCTCACCTCGACGTCTGGACCGCCCGTAGCGATGACGGCCAGGCCCTCTACGTTCCATACATAGACTGGTCCCTCGCCGGCCTGCAAGAGGACCCCGCCGACTACGACATTACCGTCAAGCTCTTCTTCCTCCCCTCGACCCCCGTCGCCGACCGCCCGCGCTATGTCGACGAAGCCCTCTCCCTCGTGCGCAAGGAACTCGGCGTCCAGCACATCGACCTGCTGATCGCCAGCTTCCCGGACATGTTCTTCGAAGGCGACTGCGAGTGGCAGGCCGACAAGCGCAACGCGCTGCAGGGGGACATCGAGGCCGAGGTGGCCACGTGGGCGGCGCTCGAGACGCTGCAGGAGCGGGGGGAGATCAGGGCCCTGGGCATCGCCGAGTTTGGCACGGAGAAGTTGGCCAGTTTCCTCAAGCGTGTCAAGATTCGACCGGCTGTCGACCAGATCAACATTCGAGACTGCTGCAAGGTGCCGCCGCCACTGGTTGAACTGGCCAGGGCGGAGGGCATAGACCTTCTCGTTCACACGGACTGCACCGACATTTTGCCCAAGGGCACGCTGCGGGAGCTGCTTGGCCAGGGGCCGGAGGGTGCTGGCGTCCTCGCCGACCGGGACGCGGTAAACGGCAACGGGGAGGACAGCGGTGCGCTCAAGGGGGATCTCACCCCACAGTGGGTGGTCAAGTATACAGCTTTCGTGAAGAATAGGGGTGTGATCGAGAACAAGGGGTACTTTGCTGGGGCGGTCCTCAGCCAGAATTAAAGAAACTATCGAAATGGATAGGAAGCAGAGACATGAACACATCCTGGGACGCGGCGTTTGGGATGGGTCGTATATAATTTGCCTGCTCTAAATGGATACACATAGCGTGATTGGAAAGATGTCTCGATGGCCCAATCATCTTTGGAAAGCAAGACCATACAACGCGGATGGTCGTTCCTAACTTTTGGTAGACAGTGGGATTCTCTCCCGATACTAGTCCTCCTAGTCCTCTCTAGCAATGAGAGCGGCCGCCAATCTTTGCCCCCTCTCACCACCAAGGTAGATATCATCGTCGGACGTCTCACGCCCCATCTCCACGGCGACCCTGTAGCCCTCGGTGACGGTATCCTCGTCGACCCGGAGCCCGTTCTCGACCAAGGCGAGGATGACGCTCCGGATCCGCGCAATCTCCCGCATCGTCTCGGCCTCGATCCGGTCGTTCTGGCTCGAGTAGACGTTGGCACTGACGGCCTCCTCCATCCTGTTCAGCCCGACGCCCTCGGCGGGGACCTCGCCGTCGACATGCTTGCTGATCCAGATGTAGCCGTTGACGCCGAGGGTGACTTCGACGGCGCCGGCACCGTTGGCGGCCTCCATGGTCCAGCTCTGCCTCTTGGCACGGACGACGCCGCCGCCGCCGCCGCCGATGCCGCTCACGGCGCAGAAGACGCCGTTGCGCAGCTTGCCGTACCGCAAGCTGCGGGTGTGCAGCGACGCGCCGCCCTCGGCGTGCAGGGTCTGCACCTCGGCGACGAGGAGGTCCCCCTCGGCGAAGAAGGAGCGGATCTGCAGCTCGTCCGTGTCGGTGCGCTTGCGCAGGATGCCGCCGGGCAGGTTGATGGCGCTGATCTGCAGCGTCGCGAGCTGGCTGGCGCCCACGTCGACGCGCCACCGCTTGGGCTGCACCTCGACGATGCGCCCGACGACCAGGTCGCCAATCTCCGGGGTGTAGCGGGCCCGCAGGGGCCGGACGGAGAGGAGTTTGTTGGTGCGGGTGACCGTGCCTGCTACGGACGAGACGATGGCTCCGTCGACGGGGCTGACGTAGGTCCCGTGACCCCTGGGAGTTGTCAGTATCATACAGGAGGTTGGGCTGGGTGAGACGGTAAAGAAGAATAGAATGAAACAAATCAGATTGGCTTGACGAACCTCATCCACTGGGGGTCGTCTGTGATGACTTCGCCTGGGGTCACAATATCCTGGTCGCCGCTCCGTCCACCTTTTGATGGTCTGGTCATAGTGATGTCGCCATCCAACTCGACGCCTCCAGAGTCCGAGTCTGAATCCGAGTCTGATGCATGGAGTATATGATCGTGGGTTTGAGGTATCGACTGAGGTTTGAGTATTGTGATGGGCATATTGGCTGTGAGATTGGCAAACTCTGCCGTGCAAGAGTTTGATGCTGAGTGGAATATATGTGTGTGGCTGTATGATGTATGATTATCATCCAGTATTTACTTTTATCAAGGCGTCGGAAATTCGTGTCCAATGGATGTGTTATGAGTGTTATGAGATGGTTGATGCGAGTGACCCAGAGAAGAATCTGGTGTTGTCGAGCGACTTGAAATTCTCCGCTACAGGTACCTTAGACCTGCTCTGGCAAT
The DNA here is from genome assembly GCF_042370955.1 of Sodiomyces alcalophilus JCM 7366. NCBI lineage: Eukaryota > Fungi > Ascomycota > Sordariomycetes > Glomerellales > Plectosphaerellaceae > Sodiomyces > Sodiomyces alcalophilus. The sequence goes on from NW_027263533.1 coordinate 5,490,115, forward strand.
TGACGGCCGCCTAATCTCACTACGAAGTACCTACATACACAGTGCTGTCTACCGTCACAACAAAATTCATTTCGGTCGCATTGTTTGAAGCGCCAATAATTATTAAATAAGAATAAAAATAGAAACAAAAATAAATCAACTCTCGAGCGCTCAATTTTACGATTCCAGGCAATTGTGCTACCTGGATTTACATATATGCGTCCTCATCGACGACTCAAGTTAGTCAGCCACCGCTCAGGCTCGCGTCACCCTTGCCAAATAGCTCCTTCAGTTCTACGTTGTAGTTCTCATACTCTTCAACTTTTCTTTCGACAAACTTGGCCTTGTCATCGCACCAAAATCGGGATACGAGTTCCTCCTCGTCCGGAGCGAGAGCCGATGAGGAGAACCGGTGGCGCAGATGCTCGGCCCATAGAGGATACATGGCGTTGACAGACATCAAGCTATGCCAGAACCAAGTGCCGCCCGAGTTCCATGAATGCCGCATAGTCTGCGACAAAGCAAGACGGCCGGCTTCAGATTTCCTCTCGTCTTCTTCTTCTTCTTCTTCGAAAATGGCCATAAACTCCTCCCGTACGGCATTAAACTCGTCGAAGCGCGTTCCACACACCTGGTCGATGGCACAACCAGTAAGCCAGTATGGCACGGCCAGCTTCTCAGCTGGCTGAGCACTCACCCATTCAAGGTCTATAAGAGAGGTTATATTCCAATCGTCGTCCACGAAGATGTTGCTTGCATGCAAGTCATCAAGCTGGAGAATAAAAGGCCCGTCCCGCCAACGCTGCTGGATGTAGCGATGCGCAACCGAGCGAAGAAGCACCCTGCAGGCCATTTCGCTATGGCAATGTTCCGCGTCAATGATTGCGTTGGGGTGGGTGGCGAGCCGTTGGTCGTGGAAGCTGAACAGGTCTGATACAAAAGACTCAGTGGCCGAATACGTACGGCCAATAGGTAGGGTCCTAGGGCTGCCATCGTTTTCGAGTATCATGATGGAGCTTGTGAGAGGGCGGTTCGTTAACGTGATTGTGGAGTCACTGTTAAATCGGAACGAACCAATCCGCGGCTGCGGCACACGGGCAAGCGAGAGCATTATTCGAGCTATGCCTCGGTATAGATTCTTCCTTCGTGAAGGCTCTTGTCGATATTGGTCCCATGTATTCGATAACACCTGGCTGTTACCAGAACCCACATGTTCCAGAAGCATGTACGCTCCAGATAGGTGGTGAGGCGCCGCGTGGCTGGCGTAACGGGAGAGGAGGGTTGGGTATCCCAAGATTTTATGGAATAGTCTTCGCAGATATCGGAGAACGCGCGTATAGAAAGGTCTATGAGCCTCGTGGGTGAACTTTCTCTCATGATCTTAGTGGTGGCATTCAATAGGGGAATGCTAGGCATACGTACGTGACGGTTGTCAGTAAACCCAAAGCCGTAGAGATGCGGGATACGGATGTCAGGGCAATGCTCCTGCATCCAGGCATATGTCGCCACTTCGCAACTCATCTTCTCATCAACAGTACCCGGATACCTGGCCTCAGCAAGCTTGTGAGGCATGGGGCATCGAAGGATAAGGTTTCGTCGTGATTGAGGCGTCCGGACTTGGATAGGGATGCACACATTGAAGCTGCCGCGAAGCCACTAGCGCGAACTGATAATGACTGTGGCATCGCTAAGATTGAGGTGATGTTTGACAAGGGCCCTTATTGTACGTTCCTCGCTCTTAAGCTGTTGGAGTTGCACTTTCGTGGCGGCCTCGTATTGTGCTTCGTGGATGATGTTCTTGTCGGTGTTGAGAGCGTCCGAGTAAGTCATCGGGAGGCTGTGAGGCAACTCGAGGTCGGAAACCTGCAAGCCCGTGGCCTCGGGGCCCGAACAGTGGGCGGTCATGCTCGTCGTTATGGTGTTGACGTACGGGCTGATATGGCGATGAGCCAAAGGTCCCCTGAAGGAGCAATGGCAGTGACAGTCTCATCCCCTCCTTGCTTGGGCACGGGCCATACCATGCCGCCTGCTTGTGAGACATCAGATACACAGCCGTATAGTCACTGTCCAACGGCGCGTGCAAAATATAGGTAGGCTCTTGTTACACCAGACGGGGACAGGTGGGGATACTCCTCAGGCAATATGCTGAGGGCTGGCACCCGACCTCTTTATGTGTTTTACGTGCGAGTCTGGGAGAAGCGGCGCCAACGGGTGCGGTGTGACCATCCATGCTGCCAGTGTCGCCAATGGCAAGTTCCCTGCGCTCAATCCAGGTTTAGGGCCAAATAGTCGTCGAGGTTGACTATATTCAGGTATGTATATGTAAGTTGTAGGTGGTGGTACAAAGCACCTGGAAGTGCTCACGGTTGTAGATTAAATCCTCCTGGATACACCCAGCAAGAGGGCAGTGGATGCATGCGCTTCGACGACGGGCTAGCTTTGCAGCGTCCGGCTCAGTACCGTACGGATACAAACCCATCAGCCAGGATGCGAGGGTCAGTGATGTATCCTAGTCGATCGAGACCTCGTCCAGTCGGATCAGCGGCAGGCGTTGTGTATGGAGCGAAGTATTCCCACGTCGGTTGAAAGTCGTCTGTCGTCTCCCCGAACCCTCTACATAAATAGCCTCCAAACACCGAGATAGGCCAGTCCCAGCGAGATGCCTGCGACGCCGAATCTTCTACTCCTCATGCCGAACATCGATTTGCTTTGTAGTATCGCTTGTTCTTGCTTCCGGAGGTGTGCGTTGCCCGATACATAGTTGTAGCCCGCGAGAGCCAGGAATGCGCCGCCACCTAGGTATAGACCTCCCCGATCAGCAACACAATATCCATTCGTCGCTTGCCGCGGCTGCCGTGGCTCAGGAGCAATGGGGAAAAGCCAAGTACTGACCAATTACTCGGCAAGAAGTACAGTCATCGCCACGGTCTGCGCGAAGAAGACTGTTGAGGTCTTCGGGCTTATCGAGGCTTCCCACGGACGGCAGGTCTCCTTTCGCCATTGTGGCGGTGATTGCTGAACGGTACGGTTGCTCGTTGCTCGTTGTTCGTTGTCCGTTGCGCGTTGCAAAGGGCGTTATGATTATTCGTAGTTTGAGACTCGGGGAAACCGACGGCACAATTTCCAAGGGTCCCAGATATTATTCGCTGGTTCTACGCAGGTACTCCAAGGTCCGATGATTTTACCGCCTCTGATTGGCCCGAGAGAGAAGAGAGACACCGCCTACAATTATGTCATCGGCCGGGGTCGCGTGTCCCTGGAGCTTCTCCCCCCACCACTACTCTCGCTTTCTCCAGCATCACCGCCCAAAGTGCTACCTGCCCTGGCACTTCCCCATGGGCTTACTGCTACAATGAATGGCGTAATAGAGGCGCTGCACGTCTACGATGAGCACAAGTGCGTGTCACCTTGATCTCGCGAGCAAGCTTCACCGTACAAAACTGACATTGACCAGCCATGCCATCCTGTCGCATACCTACACAAAGCGACCGCTCTCGGCGCAGCATCTCCTCCCCCTCTTCCTAGAGCACCCAGCTCCCCGACCCAACTTGATCTACCTCCCCAATACGAACCCGCCAACACTGGTCTTTAGTCACAATCATGCCAACCTCCTCTTTCTCGCGACTTCGTCCTCCGAAATCGAGCCACTCCTCGTCCTCGAATTCATTCATCGCATCATCGATGCCTTTGAAGATTTCCTCGGCGCACCCCTCATAGCGCAGAAAATCGAAAGCCAGTATGATGTCGTGGCGCAGCTTCTGACCGAAATGTGCGACGCCGGCATCATCAACACAACCGAGCCAAACTCATTGAGGGACCTTGTCGAGGTGGAGGGCTGGATGGGCAAGCTTCTCGGCAGTATCAACCTACCAGGGTAACTTACTCCCCCTTCATCCCGGCTTGCAGAACGATACCCCGGGGACTGACGTACATAAACAGGAAAGCTGGTAATCTGGCCACGACCCTCTCCGGCTCCAACACACCTCCCCTCGTTCCGTCTAATACTCCCGCCCTACCGTGGAGGAGAGCCAACGTGCGACATACGTCCAACGAGTTATACGCAGACATAGTCGAGACTCTTTCCGTCACCCTGGCGCCGTCAGGACGTCCCCTGTCGGCCTTTGCCAACGGGTCTATCGCGTTTACCTGTAAAGTGTCGGGTGTCCCCGACATTCTCCTGACACTGACGAGTCCATCCGGGAAGCACAACCTCTCAGGCATCATGGAACTTCCCGTATTTCACCCCTGTGTACGGTTAGCCCGCTGGAGGGAAAGACCGGGCGAGCTGAGCTTTATCCCTCCCGATGGCCGGTTCATCCTGGCCGGGTACGAGGTTGATCTACTTCCTTTCACCAACGGGAAGAGTGGGAATATCGGCGCGAATGCTCTAAAACTACCCGTGGACATTGAGATCAAGACGGGGCTCGGCAGCGTCGGAGCCGACTTTGAGGTGAGGGTCCATGTCAACAGAACAATGCTGAATGCACACGGGTCATTATCATCCACGCATGGCCGCGGCTCGGGCAGAGGTTTCGGGCCGGGCGCACACGCCGGGACGCCTGGCGCACCCTCACTGCACGACCTGGTGGTCAGGGTGCCTTTGCCGGCAGATGTGAGGAATCTATCGGAAGTCCGGCCTAGCAAGGGCGACGCGAGCTACAATCCGGGAGAGAGGATATTGGAATGGCACATCCCCACCAAAGAGCTCTCGGCCGGGAAGACGTACTTCGGGCTCCGATGTACCGTGGTAGGACCACTGCCTGTTGAGGACGAGCGAGAGCTCGACCCGAGCGGCTTTGGTTTTTCCTACAACGAGCCGTACCAGAGCCTACCGTCGCCGGTTCAGGGGAAGGAATATGTAGAGGGCGGTGCTGGCGAGAAGGACGCCAAGAAGGTGGCGCAGAACAAGATCCTGATGCCGAGTTCTACATCGGTGAGCTTCGCGGTGAAGGGATGGGTGCCCAGTGGGATCAGGGTCGAAACCATCATGATTGATCCGCGGAGGAGTAAGGGCCTGGGCGAGAATGTCAAGCCATACAAAGGCGTCAAATATCTCACAGTCAGCCACGGCGGTGTCGAAATCCGGTGTTAGATGACCGTCGTGTGGTGAGACTTTGAACTTTAGTCATCAACCAGCTCGATAGGGCGGAAGAAGAAGGCGGCATGTCAGGCGTATCTGGGCAACAGAAACAGCATCGTATCATGTTGTCGGCATGTAAGAACGACATCTAAATACGAATCTACCATGTACCGTAGACTCAGCGAGCCAAGTACCAGTTTGCGAACGTAATTGCAGAGTGCGGCAGTTATGTAAGAAGTTCCAGAGAGCCACGGTTAGCGTTGTAATTGCGGGGTTGGAGTGACACGACATGAAGTAGCTCCTCGCCATTGGGCGGCTCTCGGCTACAGGCGGTACCCAGACGTCACAAGCCCAAGATACCTACCTACCTACCTACATACGAAGTACGACCCAGCCACTTGTAGACTTATACAACGTCCAGTCTCCCCCTCTGCATCCCAAACTGTACAGGATCGGAAGCCGCATCCGACCCAAATCAGGCTGCCTACTCGTGAACCACGTCACATTTTAATCTCACGCTCGTGCGGCTTTGCCGTTATGCCAGCATCCCTACATCTCCATACAATCGTAAACCCAGAGCAGCAGGCGCTTCCTGCCTCATGAACAGAGTTGTCTGAGCCTCCCGGCATGCCGTGGGCTGGGACATAGCCATGAAAGCTCTCGCATCTTCCTCCCTTCCGACACGACTGACGACGGCTTCATCTTCGCTAGCACGGGGCCTCATCCCCGTCACATTTCCCGCATACCATACACGCGATCGGCGACATGTCTCGACACAAGCAAGACGCCCGCGGACAGCCCTCTTCTTCCCAGGTGGGTTGTTCTCAAACCGTTCTCGTTGCTGGGATTCTTTGCCTCCGTGCTCCATTGACACAAAAACCTCTACAGGCCAGGGAGTGCAGAGAGTGGGCATGTTGACCCCGTGGCTGGAAGCCTTCCCCGCGACCGCGAAACCCATCGTCGAAGAGATCGACCACTACCTGGGCTTCAAGCTCTCCGATATCATCCGCGATGGGCCCAATAAACTGCTGACGCAAACAGCCAATGCGCAGCCGGCCATCATGGCCACGTCGATCCTCATCCTCCGCATCCTGGAACGCGAGTTTGGCTTCGACGTTGCCGGTCGCGTCGACGTCACCCTCGGTCACTCCTTGGGCGAGTTCGCGGCCCTGGTGGCGGGCGGGTACCTCGAAGTCGAGGACGGTCTGCGTCTTGTGCACAAGCGGGCCGAGGCCATGGCGGAGGCGACCCACCGCGCCGTCGAGGAGTACGGCGGCGAGTACGGCATGGTGGCGGTCGTCACCGAGCCCGAATATTTAGAGCAGCTCATCATGGCCGTCCGCGACTTTGTCCGCCCCAGTCCCACCCCTGGAACCGAGGCCGAGAGTCCGGCGAGCCGCGCGCTGGTGGACCAAGTACTCATCGCCAATGTCAACAGCAAGAACCAGATCGTGCTGAGCGGCAACGTGGCCAAGATCAAGACCCTCGTGGCCCACGTGCGGCAGTTCCTCGGCCACGACCCGCGCGCCGTTCGGCTGAACAGCGACAGCCCCTTCCACAGCCCCATCATGCGGCCCGCGGTGGGCGTCATGCGGAAGATGCTACGAGGGAAGAGCAAGGTCCGGGGCAGAGAGGACAGAGATGTCATTACGTTTCCCGGAAGGATACCCTGCGTCAGCAACGTGACCGCGCGGCCGTTCCGGGACAAGGCCGAGCTGGAGGATCTACTAGCGAGACAGTGCGTCGAGACGGTCGAGTGGTGGGATAGCATCAAATACCTGGACCAGGAAGAGAAAGTTAGAAGATGGGTCGGCATCGGGCCCGGTAAGGTCGGGAGGAATCTGGTGGGAAAGGAGGTCGGCATGAGAGGGCGCGACTTGGTCAAGGGTGGTGGTGTCTGGGCCATCATGGACCCGAGCGAGATTGAGGAGGTGTTGAGGGGGCTGGATGACACGGAAAACGCGATAGATGAGGAGATGGAGATGGACTAGGCGTCGTTATAATTCCGTCCATGGATGTGGCAGTGTAGGATCGGCCGTCTTGTGTTCTTTAGCGATTTGGAGGTGTATCGATACTGTTCTTTGGTGAGCCCGTCTTTGTCGTCTCAGGCCTCATCTGGAGGCGCTATAGGTGTTTGGATCTTATAATAATCGGAATATTGTCTCATCTTTACAATCCGTCTCTGGTTCACCAGATATAACTGTCGTTCGATGTCTAAGGGCTTTATCTTTTTTTTTTTTTTTGGCCCTTTCTTTTTTTTTTTCTTCCGTTCCACGGGCTGTATTTTGAAGTGGACGGCCGCCAAGTACCGTGTACCTGGGTGCAACCCAACCTGACCTCCACAGGTACTGTACCCACTGTACAGCAGACAGGACAGGGCTCCGATTACCAAGTACCTAGGTACCTAGGCATCTCACCGTTAGGTATGATGCAAAGTAGACGGCAATCACACCTTGATCATCTCGACCACCCTCGGCAACGAACCAACAGAGTCCTACACCCTGATCGGTTCCCAGTATGGCGACAGATATCCCATCCATAGCCTGTATAGGCATAATTGGTCGTAATGTGAGCTCCCCATCTCGTTGTCCGTCAACCCCACTAGCTTCAAGGTCCAACAACTGACTTCTTCGCAATCATTAGAATAACCCCCTCCACATCTCCATCTTTCCCTCGCACGACCCGTACACAAACGCGCTGGCGCCATTACGAACCCCCCTTCAATTCTCCCTTCTTCTCTCCTCGACCCTCGACGTCTTCGAGCTCCGCGGCCGGCATGCAGCGGGGACGGGAACCGGCCTGTCGGGCGAGATGGGGCTCCTGCACTCCGTCGACGAGCGCCTCGCTGCCTACGGCTTCCAGACGAACACGGGGATCAAGATCATAGTTGTGGTGGACATGCGCGGCCGGAGAGTCGACGCGTCTGTCCTGGGCGGCAGGGCCGGCGCCAGTCCTCCCTCTACCACTTCGGCTTCGGCCCCGGCGTCCGCGTCCGCTGTGAACTCTGGCGTCGGGCTTCGCGAGGCCGAGCTCAAGGTCGTGTTCTGGGCTATCCAGAACGCGTACATTCGTCTGCTGCAGAACCCTTTCTTCGAGCCTGACGAGGTCATGGGGAAGGACGGCAAGAAGATTACAAGCAGAAAGTTCGAGACCGAGATTCGCCGCATTGGGGAGAGCTGGACACCGGGAGTAACATCGCTGTAAGGGAGACGACAGTGGGATCTGATAATCTAGGGTAAAGGTCTTTTCTGTTTTCTCACGTATTCCCGGCGTTCCGGTACTGCTGTTGTTGGCGTTTGGAGTAGGGGTTGGTAAGAATACCCCGTTGAAATTAGCATATCATGAGCGAGCTATTGAACCTGTGGCTATGTCCCTGGTTCATTCCGACCTTGTTTCATATATCCTGTACGGAAATAAACCATAGATATCCGTCGTATGTCGTGCCTATGCACATTACAAGAATGACAATGATAAGCAGATAGAATGAAGCAACCAGTTGCGTTGAGAAGCTACTTTGTTATGCTTCATACACCAATCTTGGAACAGATATAGACATTGTTTATTTCTCTCCGTCGAGCTCTTTCAGGCTCTTAATTCGCAGCCCCTGGAGCCCAGCCGGTTCCTCGAGCGTGACAGACGGGCCCAATATCATATCGCTCCCCGCCGTCTTCACTTGATCAATTATTATCTTACGGGGCGTTGAAGCCGGCGATTTCTCCCAGTGTCGGGCCTCCGGCGGGAGAGGCCTCCACCAGTTCCCGGTCCGGGCATGCCACTTTTCACCGCACATCTCCCATAGCCGACTCGCCGCGCGCTTGTACGCAAACCGCTCGTCTTCGCCCGTAAAGGCGCTAGTATCACTAAAGTCGAGCTTCTTGCCTTTGTCTCCCTGGTGTTGTGACGTGCCGGTGATATTCTCTGGTCCACACTCTGAGTCTGCATCGGGGTCGTATCGTCCGGTGCCAGAGTCCGAGTCGTAAAGCGAGACATTAGGACGGAACGGAGCTGCGCTGTCCTGGTGGACTTCGGCGATAGTCTCGGAATGGAGAACATCCGAGTGGAGAACCGGCGCAGAACCGTCTTCCGCCTTCCCGTCGAGACGTGCACGCGTTTCGGGGAAGAAGAGCTCGTCAGGCTCACGGGCCGCGCGAATGAAGAGCTTACACTTGGCTTCATAGAGGGCGTCGAGAAGCGTAATGAAGCGCCGGGCCTCGTTCTTTCTCAGGACTGTCAAAACAGGGACGTTGTCGATGATGAAAGTATGATATGTCGAGGCCATTGTGACGTAGTCCGCTGGCCCAGAGGATTCAACGAGCTTCTCAAAGTCCCAGTACACGCAGCCGTCCCGTTGACGGGGGATCGTAACTTCTCTCCCGTAGACGACCAATGTCGCAGGTCCCCATTCCCCTGGGGCGTCGTGGTCCCATAACTCGCGCCATATGGCCTCGTCGTCAGTTGGAAGACAGTACTTCGCGGGCCTCTTCGGCCCCTCTGAAATACCAGAGTCGTCTTCGTCCTGCTGAAGGACGGCCCCCAACTCGGCTGTATCAATGGCGACCGCAGAGGAATGGACATCGTCGTTATTACCAGGAGGCGAGGTCTCGAGTGGCGATAGCGTCACGCTACCGCCTCCAACCCGTCTCCAGTCAGTAGCACCTTCCATGTGCCAGAAGTCACACCTAGCCTTCAGGACGTCTAGGAAGGCAGAAAAATCGCTGCTCCCGCCAAAGAGCTCACCGCCACGATGCGAAGTCTTTCGCCCCGATAAAAGGCTTTTTACAAAGCCTCCCGTTGCAGGGGGCACATACTCTGCGCCCATGGCCTTTTGCAACTCCTCGGGGATTCGGTTGGACGAAGCGACGAGGACGCCTCCTAATTGGAAGAAGGCGATGAAGAGGTGGCTGAGTATCTTGCTGGCGGCACGGTCTGGGAGCTGGAACTCGTCGAGGAAGAGAATGGGGGACTCTTCGACCAGCCTCTTAGCCATCCACAGCAGGGAGTACTCCCTGTCCCCTCCCGACATTTCCGGGTTGGCACGCCTGAATCTTTCGAGTTGCGAGAAGGTATAGAGCATGAATGTGTTGAAGTGCCATCGTTTCTTCCGGTGCGTCGGGAGACCCTCGGACAGCAAATCGATGAGCATGGATTTGCCTGTGCCGACCTCACCCGACAGAAACAGTCCCTTTGGGGAATCAATCTCCAGGGCGGTCTCGTGGTTGGTTAGAACCCTGGTGAGTGCTCGTGTATGGTTGCCTTCGGGGGCGGTAAACAAACGTCGGAACAGAGGGTTTCTCCATATTGGGTGATTGTCAACGGCTAGGAATGAATTTCCATTTCCAGACTTGGCTTTCTTCGCGAGGTCAGTAATCTCTTTCAGTCGTTCACGGTACTCGCGGGCCGGGGTGTAATCTTTGAGGCGCAGGTAGATCTCCTGGAGGTGTCTCGCTAGACGGTGTTGCGCAGGATCGGGGGCGTAAACTCCAGTAGCCACCAGGGACCGGTATTTGACCAACGGGTCGGTGATGGCCACAGAGCTTGAGAAGCGTCGCATACTGTATGGTCACACTGCGTGCTTATTCTATAATCCATATGTGCTGGCCTCAAGTTTGTATGCCTTCTCCAATATACTCGCTCGACCGACTACCTTGGCGACGAGGCAGCGGCTCAGATGAGAGTCGGCCACGACTCCTCCATCGACCTGATTATTGCCCAAGCGTCGGACTGAGCCATAGACAGTTTACGCGCGCCTGTCTGGTAATCTTTGGGTGGTGTGTGTGATAAGACTGGTTTTGTAAAAACAGGGTCTGCCCTTCGACGGTTCGACTAAAGAACTGGAGAAGGTGAGTTATCGTCTTGCGCAGAACATATATCGCCAGTTCAACCGGCATCCGTCTTCCCTCTTTGGCTTGACGATCCGGGGAACGTTACTCTCTGTGGCTTTAACGTGGGTCCCTGCGGAATGTGGCGAAGGCGAAATAACAAGGACATGACTAATTATGAGCGACCTAGATTATAATGGACTGTTGACCACACATCTCATATATTGACTACCTACATGTACCAATTGATAATGGCATGGACTTATTAGATGGCTATTTTGCAAGTCTTATTATCGTCGTAAGAATCCCCGTAGCATGTTGTCTGTTGTCGGATGAGAGTGCGCACGCTCTGACCCTGTGGCTTGTATCCGATACTGTGCATTTCGCGCCTATTGGCTTGACGCCACACCGGGAGACTGGTCCAAGCTTCCACAATGCTCCAGGAAACGCAGGTCATCACCGGGACAGTACGACGTACCAAGTACAACCCGCCAACCCATGTTTTTTTTTCTTGATTAAGGCCAAACCAGATCTGATCGGTGCATGTTGCTACTTCGCGCTTGCCTTTTCGTTCACCATTACCGCCTAAACATCCCTCTATGTTCAATTCCTCCCTACCTACATCACAGCCCGACGATATCAATCTTTTCAACCTTCCCCATCTTCTTCCTCCAACCTCCACCACTGATCTGCGCCTGATTCTAGCGGCGTCGACCTCAACACCATTTTTGACGCTGTCGCGACACGCCACGACTTTTTCATAATTGCTAGACCCAACTGTTTTGTTTTGAATGCGTTTGCCTAGTTCTCTCGACCATCCAGTCCTCCGCCCGCGGCGAACTTGATCCCCGCCTACTATTCATACCATGTTTTCGCCGTCCGCTCAAGAAGGCGGCCCGGCCATGGCCACTCGGAGTCGTCGACGTCAACGGCCGCTCAGCTCCGAGCATATGGTCCAACCTCCAAAGGCTAAACGCCAGCGCCTGCCCTTGACAGAGCAAACTTTTGTCAATCCCGATGCAACCCCCGAGACCTTCGAGGTAAAGGCAGATAAGGCTTCAACCCTTGATTTGAGGCAAGATGGATTTGGATTGGAGAGCCAGCCGGTGCCCAAGAAAGAACTCAGCGTTCGAGCAAAACGACCCAAACACGTTGAACGCACGGCCAAAGGGGATGGGAGCGTAGTCTTGGTATGTCTACTGAGTTTGCTCCCTCGTCAGTGATCTTGACACGCCGCCAATCTCGATGCTGACGGGCTTCTCGATGCAGACCACCAACAATGCCTATACCATTAGCAAGCTTCCAGCTTTGCCAGACCGGATTCACGCAGATGCGACAGGTAATGCCGCCCCGTTTGGCGTCTGTCCCAGAGGCAGCCCATCCCAGCTAACATTCGTCAAAAGGTCAACAACACAGCGAGATTTACTCTAACGGATATGCCCTCGCACTCACCCATACCCATGCCGTCGTCTGGCCTTACACCAGCCCAACACAATCGCCCGAGGCCTTCACATTCACGCTTCCCTACCCTTCCAAACACGTTACCGACCCTCTGCCGCTTGGTTGCTTGGTATCAGCCTCTGCCGCGTCTTCGGAGCCCGGCCTCGTGGTAGTCATGCCTGTCACCGGAAAGATAACGTACTGGGAGTCCATCTCGAGTGCTGCCACCTTGGATTTCATGCGACAGCAACGCCATGGCATCGAAGGTTCGATTCCGGGCCTATTTTCCGGGGAGAAAGTTGTCCAAATCGCCAACGCCGAGTCCGCTGGTTTTATCCTGACCTTCACGAGCGGGAGGCTGGCTTACATGAGCGTCCGTGATGGGCATGGCAGGCCTTTGGTTTCGGTCCAGTTTCTACGAACCAATATCACTTCCACCACCGGTGGCATTTTTGGCAGCATCCGCCATGCCTTGGCCCCTTCCACGGGCCGTGGGGAGATTGCAGCTGTCCGGGCCGACCGGAGTTCCCGAATCGGAGAGCGAAACATCGTTGCCGCAACGCTCAAAGGGAAGCTGTACGCATGGAGAATTCACCGTGGAGGACATAGCGACAGCATCACGGAGGCGGATGTTGGGGAACAGATAACGGAGGCCATCCGGGAGGTCGACCCAAAGACGGCCACCGGCTATCACTCTGATGCTTTCGAGGTCGTCGACTTTACCTACGTCCCACAGGGCATCGAGTCTAAATATCAAGAACTCAGCAGGCTGAGTGATGCCATGGCCTCCGACGATGTCAATCTCCAGCACCTACTGCTTCTTATCAGCCTCTCGAAAAGAAAGGAGTCCCACTACTTTTTGGTAGAGGTCATTCTCTCCCCTTCCTCCGCACGAATCGGCATGGTGCGACCTATCACGTCTTACCGATCTCGCCTGGCTCCCGCGAGCTCCGACCTCGCTGCCAGGCCTCGCCTCCATCTTCCCCGCCCAGCGCTTGTTGCGTTTGTGATTTTCGACAAAGCGGTCGTCATTGCATCGATAGCATGTCCGCCCGAGTCGCCCGACGCGCAACTCCAGGAGGATAGTCACATGATCCCAGCGACGTACGAGGATGTCGTAACCTTGAGCGACAACAAGGTGGCCGAAATCGTCGGCTCTGGTTTTGAGGAGCCCTACGCGGTAGAAAATACCCTCGAAGATCCAAGGAGTATCCGCCACAAGTCGAAGAATCCATCAGCTGTCTTCTTAGTTCGAGGCACCGGCATTCTCCGGCTGACGACGACCGACATAGACCGCTTTGCTAGTGACAAGCCGCCCAAGGTCGACGCGAGGAGCAAGCTGGAGCAGGCCGTGTTCTTTGGGAACAAGCAGGATACGCCTCTCCATTTCGGCAGCCAACGGGGTGTCCAGTTCTCCCACGACGAGATGGCGGAAGCGGCATTGCAACTGAGCCGCGAGATTCTCAGCTCCTCCTTGTCGCACATTTCTACCGTGCCCGCATCACTCGAGGATAATCTCAGGAGTCGCGCAGCTGCGCTCGAGAGGCTGATGTATCACCTCAAGGCCATGAAGGTACAGCTGGATCGCCGTACGCGATGGGTTTTGCTCTCACACGCAGAAAAGATGATGGCGTCGACTATGCTCTGGAAGCAACATGAGGCTTTTACACACGAGCGGCCGGCGAGCAACAAGAAGGATCTCATGTCGGAGATTGTCGAGTTCATCCACCAGAGCGAGAAGAAGGTGCCTAACCGAGATGTCGGAGAAGTCGACCGGGTGCGACACTGGTTCATCCATGACGTGGGCAATCTACACATCTTCGTCGCTTGGGCCTACGAGGTGATCAAGTATATGTACAAGGACCACATCCTCGACGACGTCCATATCACTCGCCTCATCCACGAGGCAGTCCAAGTCAACTTGATCGCTCTGAATACGGCTCTGGAGTACAGGATGGAGAAACTAGCTTTCTATGGCCTCCAGAATGAGGACTTGGAGTTTGGCATTCTTCGATCCGATTACCAAGACCTGCCGGAATTCTGGACAAGTTCTAGCTTCATCACCAATAACCTCAAGCGACTCCTGGAGCTGTGCCATCAATGGCTAGACCAGTATTCACCTCCCAAAGAGGGGCCCAAGCAGCCCGACCCACAACTGATTGAAAAGATCAAGGGTGAAGTCGGCCCTCTCACCAACTGCTACCTCCTTGCCTTGCTGGAACAGTCTCGTTGGAGCGCCACCCGCCAGGACGAGAAGTCGGCCCAATGGGCTGAGGAGTGCGCGAAGCTGTATGCGACCGATAAATACGATAAAATCCTCTCCTTGCTTCGTCTGGGGAAATGGGACGAAAGCGTGCACATTGCCGAGAAGCATCGCTCCTGGAAGGCACTGGCTGTCTCCTTGATTGAACAGGTTCATGGGCTGAGGAAGGAACTCGAGCTGGTTGCTTCGCCCAGCGACATTGCGAGTCTCACTGCCAAAGCGGACCTCAAGGAAGCGCAGATTGGCAAGTATTTCGACAAGTATGGCGAGCCTTTCGCCTTTCCGGCGTACGAAATTCTGTTGGAAAGCGGCAGCGTCCAATCTCTGCTAGACTTCCCGTATGACCGACACGGCTACAAGACCAGATTCCTGCGTAAGAGGCCGGAGCTAGCCCGTATTTCATGGATCAATGACATTCTGGAGGAAAAGGATGTCGGCCAAGCTGCCGAGACATTACTCGACCTGGGCCTCAATCGCGAGCAGCAGGTATGGTGCAAGAAGATCGAGTTGAGCCTGGCGAAACTGTCCTTGATGGCCGAGGCGGCGACCGACCAGCCGCCAAAGTCTGGCCTATTCGGGCCGTCGCGACGTGCCGATGGCTCCATCCGTGCCAAAGACGAGGAAAAGCAGGAGGAGCAGATGGACATGATCGATAAGGAGTTGTCCATCATTCAGATTCAGAAAGATCTCTTCAGCCACATCTATCCTACTATTACCACAGCAGTGGACAACACGGCAGCGCTGCAACTTGTGATGGAAACGCACTGCCTGAACATTCCACGAAAACAAAAAACACTGGCACAAGTTTTTGAGAACGGCATGAGGCGGCTTATTCACCATGAGGCTCTTGATCCTTGGACCCTCATCGACCTCCTCACACTGGTTGCGATCAAGCCAGATACCGCGGCGGACACGCAGGATCCGTTCTACCTAGCGCTTCGGGTTGCGAAACTCGGCCTCAAGGGCGAGGACGTGAGCATGGCAGAGCGGCTCATCTGGAGGCGTTGCTTCATTCGGGATGACTGGCTGAAGCTCAACGACACTCAATTCAAAGACGACGCAGAGGTTGAGGAGATGCTTAGTGAGACGACACTGTTCAGCGCAATGCTGTCTTGTTACCATGGACGTGAGTTGAGACAACCGACCCCTTGTCGTATGTTGAAGCGAGTATTAACCGAGCCACGGGTAACAGAGACTGTTGAAGAGCCATTCCAGCCGCTGCGGCCTTCCGTGGCACTGGGGGTATTCGTGGACAGCTTGGACCGCCGCTTCAACGACATGGACAAGTCGTTCAGGGACAAGTTCAGCGAGGCAATGAAGTGGGAGGACTCTGTCCTTTCGAAATACATTGAGAAGGCGAGGCTTGAGAAGTGGTCACGGGAAGCAGCCGAGAATGCACAGGCGATGATTGTAGAACTCGTCGATGAGCAAACGAAAGCAGGCGCAGCGGCCAACAGAGACATGCCGGCCAGTGACGAGGATGTTGATCCTCAGCAGCTGAATGGAAAAGCAAACGGGCAGGCCCAATAGCCGTGCGCCAGTGCTGGGCCAAAAAAAATTCTAGATGGAGAGACTCTTCCTTTTGGTCCTGAAGTAGAGAAACAGGCTGGGCTGGTCGTTACACAGTCGACAACCCTCGGCACAACGGAAGGCGGACACGGAGTTTTTTTTTGATACTGGCGTCACGGAGCCCCAGGTATCGAGGTGGCACCCTTCTTTTTTTCCTGTCTCTTTTTTCTTTCTTTTTTTTTTCTTTTGTCGTACTTCTCCTTCTTGCGCATATACGTTAAAACGTTGGCAATGGTCTTTTGTACTGCTGCGGCAGCATCAGATGCATCGCCCTTTTTGAGGAATACGAGGCGGAGAGACATGGTTCAGTCGGAAACGACAGGCAAACACGTACAGAAATGGCAGAAATGGACCTGCAAGTATTCAAGGCAGGTTGGCAGGCGACGCTATAGCAACAGCAGGAATTTTTCACATTGGGACTAGGCCAGCAGGAATGAGAAAGGTATCTTGCCCACGACTCTCGTTGAGCGCCCATGTCAAATGGGATTCTTGAGAGTCGTTTGATGTGGGCTTGCTTTTTATGCAGCAACGTTGTACGACCGACGCATGTGCATACAGGTTTCCGGACCTTGCCAGGTGGACAGTGATTGTGATTGCTGGTATATGCAAGTCGGTAGTGCGATCAACAGGCACGATTGTAGTCGCGACGAATCATTCATTGTGGTGTACAGACGGCGATCGAGCCTAAAGACGCCCTGGGCGAGGCTGCTCCGTCCTGATTCGAGTTTGAATCGGCGAATCGACTTGGGAGCCGACTAACGACAATAGTTCTCGGCCGTACGTGCCCTGAATGTAACATCGGGCGGTAGAGTGCCTCTGCAGGTCAGGACGGACTTGGCTTAATGCAGTCGGAGGGCAAGGGACCACCACACCGCCATTGGACGCCTCACATGACCTTTGCGAGTTTTTTCTTTTTTTCCTTTTTTTCTTTTTTTGTTTCTTTGTTTCTTTGTTTCCCCAGAGGCCACGATCGAACATACGAAGTAGGTATGGGCCTGGGCCTAGTATTCGACCAACGTATTGATTACTATGCAGCCTGCTCTCGTAGTTCGGCACCAGCTTTCTGGCGGCCACTACAAGGTAATCTTACAGCAGGAATTCCCTTCCGATATTATCTTATTTCGTTGTACCAAAACTGGATAGCTGGCTCGGGAGCGAATGGAAACAATGTAAACCGGACAGGGGGTGGGAAGATGCCGCCACGGGTGGCTGTCGTTGCATGGATGGAAAGGATTGATAGTTGTGCAGTTTCCTAGAATATCGGTATCCGCCGGTAGGGTAGTAGGAGTCGAGGCCGGTTTCCAATCTCTCATCTTTCGTTGGGAAAGTTCATTGTCGGACGAGGGATGTTGGCCGTACATATGGAATTCATATGATTGCCAACTAAATTGATACCTCGAGTCTTTACCCCGGGATTTTGTTGCGTCCACATGTCTATGTACATACCTTATTCGTAGGTACTCGTCGTCCCTACTCAGCACTGCAATACAGCCGCCTGCTAAAAATGTGTACCCTCAGGTAGGTACAGAAAGTACGTTGTATGCCACATTGCCCCTGGATTAGTACGTGCCGGTATGAATTTCGGATAGGTATCTGACTAGAGTGTGGTATTCTAGGACATTAGGACATTAGTAGCAACCAACACGATTGACCCCATTTTAGCGGCCAATCCTTTAGCAGTACATACTAAGTACGATATTCCCGACATCATGTACTTATTACTCTACTCCGTATCCAGGTCGGTACACTGTAAAATGCTGCGGAATTTGCCCGTTGAAAGTGGCCACAACGTGCCCTGGCCTTGAAATTATATCTTGCCTTGGCCAGTTGCGGCACTTACTGATGTTGTACTTAATCATGCCGTACCTACGTATGAGAACAGACCCGTGTTTCCCAGCAAAATTCGCTACTCAGGTACTTTATTCGCTCGTATTTTTAGGTACCGACAGTGACAGAAGTACCCGTGTACCTATCCCAACAGGCTGCCCTAGGTCCTCGTGCAGGTACTGTGTACTTTTACCAACCTCGTACGGGAGCCCCGTGCTTTGGATTAGCCAGCCTGCCAAGTTTGCCTCGCCCCTTCTTCCTTTCCTTCTTCCCCCCTCGTGCCTACGAACGTACTCCCCCGATCATATCCATTCTCCTGTCCACGTAACTCGCCCACACGAGATCGTGGTGGCTCTCCTCGCCATCGGACCTCCTCCTTTCGTTCCTTCGACACTGTTGGCTTTGTGGATGAGCTAGCATTCCTACCACGGAGTCGAAGCAGACTTGCTCCGATTCTGTCCGATTCCCCCTTTCCTCCTTTGCTTCGGTGTCTCTCGCCTACTCCCAGGAAGACTGTCGATGACAAGAGTCTACTGGAGGACCATCCCGCCTCTCAAATCCATCTCACTTAATTGAGCAGGTAGGTTTTTTTTCCTTTGGTTACGGCGCACCGTTGTGTGCTGGTGTGTGTTGTGTCTACTTTCTAGGTGCTTACGGCCTGCGCACTCCATGTTCCGTCTGTTGTTGAGATGCTGCATGGCCTTGCATTCTGACGAAGCCTCCCTTCCCGAACCCTCTGTCGTCGACGTGGCCCAGCACACTACTCGAGTCCCCCTTGTCATTGTTCAATTCATTGCGGGCAAATTGGACATCCACTCGAATTCATCTTTTCCCCTGCACATCGACCGATTCCTTGCACGTTTCAACATATCGTCTCCTGAACAATCAAAGCAACTCTACGAAAGCAGTGGTTACTGACATGTCTCTTTCTTGATGAGCAGGTATCTTGGTTTCGCTTGTCTCTGGCCTGCTCCCGACCGAATCCGTCCTGATCCGACGCGTCCAAATTTGTTCCGATCACGACCACCGACTTCAACCTCTAAACCGACATCACACCATTTAGCCCACATCGGTCCACCACTGGACCTCCGACCAGCAACAACATGGCTTCATCATCGAGTAATGTCGTCGGTGTGCATTATAGAGTAGGGAAAAAGATTGGCGAGGGATCGTTTGGTGTGATCTTCGAGGGCACAAACCTTCTGAACAATCAGCAAGTGGCCATCAAATTCGTGAGTTACCTCAGGATATTGGGTAATCACCCCGAGAACACATGGGCTGATCTGGCATCGCCGTGCAGGAACCTCGGAAGAGCGACGCTCCTCAACTACGAGATGAGTACAGGACATACAAGATTCTTGTGGGATGCCGTGAGTTCACCTCTAAGTCGTTTAGAGATTACCTTGTGACCTAACACCCAAGTCAGCCGGCATTCCCAACGTCTACTATTTTGGCCAGGAAGGTTTGCATAACATCCTTGTCATTGACCTTCTCGGCCCTTCACTCGAAGATCTTTTCGACCACTGTGGTCGGAGGTTTACCATCAAAACGGTAGTCATGGTTGCGAAGCAAATGGTACTTCATTTTCCCCTTCCATCACTTGCAAGTGTGGCTTGTATCTGACCACGCCACAGCTTTCGAGAGTGCAAACCATCCACGAGAAGAACCTGATCTACCGCGACATCAAGCCTGACAACTTCCTGATTGGTCGCCCCGGTACCAAGGCGGCCAATGTCATCCACGTTGTCGACTTTGGCATGGCGAAACAGTACCGCGATCCTAAAACCAAGCAGCACATTCCCTACCGCGAGCGCAAGTCCCTGTCCGGCACGGCTCGCTACATGAGCATCAACACTCACCTTGGTCGGGAGCAGTCGCGTCGTGACGACCTCGAGGCTCTGGGTCATGTTTTCATGTACTTCCTTCGAGGTGGTCTGCCCTGGCAAGGTCTCAAGGCTGCCACTAATAAGCAGAAGTACGAGAAAATCGGCGAGAAGAAGCAGACCACGGCCATCAGGGATCTGTGCGAAGGCTTCCCGGAAGAGTTCAACAAGTACCTGACCTACGTGCGCAATCTCGGCTTCGAAGACACGCCAGACTACGACTACCTCAGGGAGCTCTTTACACAAGCCCTCAAGAACACGGGCGAGGTTGAGGACGGAGAGTACGACTGGATGAAGATCACCAAGGATTCGGGGAAAGGTTGGGAGAGTGGCAGCAAGGGCCACACGGCCTATCTGCACAACCCAAACGCGCGACCGGGGCCGTCGCAGATGGAACTGCATGGCAGCAACCGGGGTGGCACCACTGCAGCACTCGCCCAAGGCCAGAACCTGACTGTGAGCCGTTTAAACGCCGCGCAGCCCCCGCCTCCGTCGCCGATCAAACAGATGAACAAAGGTCGGCCAAACGCCCCCGGCGCTCTGGGCGCCCAGCGGGGTAACGGAGCCGGGGGTCTTCGGGACATGGGGACGCCTACGGCCTCGACCCAGGCCCAATTCCAGAACAGCAACCGGAACCTTTCGCAGACGGTACCCCAGCAGAGCCCCATGAACCAACCTGGCCAGCTCAGCAACGGCCGTGCCTCCGAACCTCAGCCTACTGGGTTCCAGAAGTTCATGAAAGTGCTCTGCTGCGGTAAGTAGCCCTGGCCTTGCGATTTGTGGTTGGGCTTGCGGCTGATGCCCACATAGGCTAGTCCCCTCGGTGCATGCTGGAGAAGTACGATTTTGTGGACTCGACAAACAGCCTGGATAGAGACGGCGAAGACCGAAGCCTTCTTCCAATACCACATATGTAGAAGTGGCCGCTGTCTCCATCACATTGAGCTCGTCTACTCTTCCTCCTTCACGTTAAGAATCATCCTGGCACTCCGCGCTTTTTGTCCGCCGCCCTTTGCGTCGCAGAGTCTAAGCCGTCTTCCTCCGAGCGCCAGATGACTCCTTCTCCTTGATCCCTTTTGGCTACTCTCTTTTACTGGCCACAGTGGCTTTATATATTGGCGATCGGTACACTTCGGAACGTTTCTTGGTCAGCATCTTTCTCTCACCAATGATGTACATACCTTGGTCCTGGTGCCCCTGGTGCCCTCTCTTTCCTTGCAGTAGCCAACAGCGCACTGATGCATTCTTGGCATGGAACGGCGAGTCTCAGTTCGTACAACTTGGGACTTGAATGTCGTGGATATCTTGGATTCGGAGATTTCTGAGCACAGGAACCATTGCAATTCAGGAGCTAGCGCACCGACAACACCAGCGGACCATATACATCTTGTTAATATACAGCGCAGCACGGCGCATGGTGGGCGAAGGCGGGTTTCATAGCATTGGGTCTGGTACTACGATAGGTTTTGCTTACTGTTCATAATAAGAGCGCAGCTTGAGGCGGATGATAAGACACTTTGGGTCGTTCGTTTGGCCAGACACTGGGTGTAGCAGCCCTCTAGCATCAAATTGGCCTCGCGGTCGCGTGATGGAGCCGATAGACGAAAGCTACAGCAAGCAGCGGAGGATTGGCCTTTTTTTTAGGAGTTGGTAGGCTTTAGACTTGAGAATACATTGGATGAAACGATGTCGTACTGGAATGCTTTGCCCTGTCTCGCTGGCTGGCTTTTGAGACGCTTCCTTGGAGGTGACACCGAAGGTTCATGCGAAATCTACAGGATTCCGCCATCTTTTGTTTCTTCTCCATGCTGGCGCGCTCTTATTACATATGCGCATGCCTTCTAACCCCGCTTGCTTGATTGGGCCCGGGACGTGAAAGTGGTTCCTTTTTCGTTCGAGTTGACATGGTTGGACGCGCGACGCATAGACTAATGCGCAGTATACAGAAACAGATGAATGGGACCATAATCGTCTCTTCTTCGCTTCTTCGCCAAACTCCAGTGCGCTCTTAGAGGCTACGGAACCCCAAGTCTTCTTGGTTTGTCCTGCTAGCCATGTATGTCGCCCCCCTATTCACACAATCCTCAGTTCCCACTTGTCCTCCTATCCCACACTCATCTCTTCTTAGTTCAGCTTCTGCTTGATGAAGAAAGATCGGAGATGAGAGAGCTGCCATGTGCAAGTGCCGACAAGGACCACGGTCTGAATGATCATCCAGCGGACGACACGGGAGTTGGTAAGTTCGGATTGATCTCTGAATTCAGCTTCACGCTCCTATGGGGAGGAAAACGGGTCGACGATTAGCATGGGTCTTCAACATAATGGGCAAGTCAGAGGAGAGGAACGGAAGGACATACTCTTTGGAAGACCTGCTCCCGACGAATGTCCTGCAGCCTGGCGTTGAGATCCCTGACCCTGGAGGCGATGTCCTGCAGCTTGCCCTTGTCACGGGACTCGATCTTGGAGGTCTCGCCAGTGGTCAGGTCGAGGTGGAACCGGATGCCCCCGTTGGGGTTGTTCTTGCTCAGCCAGCCGGAGCGGCCCGAGGTCGAGGACGGGGTGAAGCAGAGACGGTGAACGCCGGCGTCGGCTGCGGAGAAGGTGAACTTGCCCGACGCACCGCCGCGCTGAGAGACGACGCGATGGTCGTTATCGAAGACTTCCTATAGCGGAAAGACGGCGGCATTGTTAGCGAGGTGGGAAATAATGGACAGCTCGAGTGGCTAAGAGGGAGCCGGCTGAAAACGGGACGGGGGGAGGGTGAAATGCGGCGCCCTGTCCCCGGGACGTTAGGGGGTGGGTGACGTACATCGACGGTGATAAAGATGCTAATACCGTCATGCTCGGCCCATCTCTGGATCCGGTCGTCATATTCCTCGGCCGAGTAGCGTCCGACGACAAGCGTATCCTGGGGAAGTTCCTCGAAAAAGCACTTGGGAGTGGTGCCGTCGATATAGAAGGAGAGGGCCTGCGCGACGGCGCTCAGGGATAGTAAAGGGAGGAGGACCTTCATCTTGCAATGGGCGGCGAATGGAGCTGTCGAGAGAAGGATGGGATGGAGGGCGGTCCTCCAATCGTACTATTCGCTAATCGTTTGAGCAGACAGCAGTTGAGAAGGGCAGGTTGACCGTCGTGATTCCCGTTAGTTTCAACAGACGCCAGCGAGATCAACTTCAATGGCCCCTACCAAAAACCAAGGCGGAAAGCTGCCACGTTCGAGAATTGGCCTGATTCGCGCAAACGCATTGTGGGTCCAACCCCATGCTTTACAGCGGGTCCAGTCACGTGTTTTCGGCACAAGGCTGTCACGTACTACGAGGTACCCACCACAACCTTGCTTCGCGTTCGTAGCCTTTTCCATGTGCACTTCCACCTTTCAACCACCGTGCCATCGACACCTCCGGATATCATCGAAAGCTTCAACCCACAAAACTCCCCGACGTGCTTTTTCCGACCTGCAAGACTTCCACTTGTCCCTTGGGTGGATACCCTCGATGCTACGACTACCGGCTTCCTGAGTCATCCAATTGGCAGCGCATCTCCCTGCTACGCCTCGACCCCGCCAAACACACGCAATCCGTTCGGCCAATATGGCTTCCTCCGACGTCCGCGACGTACTCAATCTCGAAACCCACGCGGGACCCCGGCCGGCGAAGAAGCAGAGGACGTCAGCGCCACGACCCAACCTTAAAGGCTTGGCTCGCGAGGTACAGAACCTGGGCGGTGATAACCCCATCGCAATCGTCCCCGAGGCATCCATATTCAAGAAGCGGCGGATCGCGAGTCGGAAACCAGCGGCCAAATGGGAACTGCGGGAATTTCAGAACTCGGCTCGTGGAGATGGAGGAGCTCTGGTTTTGAAGCATTGGAGAAGAAAGACGGACGCACCGGGAGGCGGCGCGCCGCTCGCTGGTAACGGAGCTAGTGCTACCGAAACACTGGAAGGTGGGCGTTTCAAGACGGAAGAGTCAAAGCCGGCCCTGGAAGATTCGGCCTTTGCCAGCTTCAATGTGCGTGTCGATGTTCCGGAATACAGCGACGACCAGTATCAGAACAGTCTCTCGAATCCCGACTGGACAAAGGACGAGACAGATTATCTCCTCAGCCTCGTAAAGGACTACGACTTGCGATGGCCTATCATCTGGGACCGATACGACTACGTGCCCGAGGCAATCAATGGCGAGTCGTCGGCGGACGGCGATGAGAGCAAGGCCATCATCCCCGTACCGAAACCTCGTTCGGTGGAGGACCTGAAGGCGAGATACTACGAGATTGCGTCGAAGATGATGGCGGCACAAACGCCCGTCCAGTACATGACGAAGGAGGAGTTCGCACTGCATGAAACCATGGCCAAATTCAACCCGGCACAGGAGAGGCTGCGGAAGGAGTTTGCCATCAACGGCATGTCCAGGACAAAGGAGGAAGCAAACGAGGAGGAGTCGCTTCTCGTGGAGATCAAACGCATACTGCAGCGCAGCGCCGTCTTCAACGAGGAGCGCCGCGAATTGTACAACCGGCTCGATTATCCGCACACGGACCAGGACATCAGCTCTTTCAAGTCGAGCGCCGGCCTGCAGACGCTGCTGCAGACCATGATGGCCGTCGACAAGAACAAGAAACGCAGGTCGCTCATGGGGGCCGATGGCGCCAGTCCTGCGCCTGGCCAGTCAGCAACGGGCAGCGGCGCCTCGAGTCGGCGCGAGAGCGTCGCAGCCGCCACCACCTCTGGGTCGAGGGACAGGAATTCCGCCGCCACTGCCGCGTCGACACCTGCCGAGAGACCCAGTAACAGGAAGGCACAGCAGCAGCAACAACAACAACAGGAACGGCGCAAGCTGTCCGAGGCCGAAAAGTACATTTACGGCGTCACATACCACGATCGTCTTCCGCCGGGCCCGACATTCCGGTATGAGCGTATTAATAAGCTTTTCACGAGCAAATCCGGCCAACAGCAGATTCGTATTTCGAACCTGCTGACGGAGCTCGACATCCCACCGCGGCTGACCATGCCGACCGCCGCAGTGACGGCCCAGTTCGAGCAGCTCATGGGCGCCGTCAACAGTCTATTGGACGCACGTAAGGTCACGGACAAGATCGATGCGGAGATCAAGGTGGAGATGGCCAAGAAGACGGAACGGGAGGAGCGGGAACGGAAAAAGAACCCCCCTCCCGAGGCTGCTGCCGAGTCGACAAAGGACGTGGGCGCCAAGGGTGCCGGATCAGCGAGTTCAAACGAGGAGAAGAATGAATCCGACAAGGAGGTGAAGGCGACGGCGAAACAGCCCGACGCCAACGACGCGGAGGGGAGCAACAGGACCCGATCCCAGCACAATCTGAAAGGGGAAGACACCGGTGCTTCTGGTGAACGGCCCGCGAGTGACGATAAGACGCAGGCGGAGAAAGCGGGCGGCCGTGAGGCTAGTGGAGCATCGCATAAGCGAAGCGCTAGCGTCTTGAGCACTGTAAGTGACAAGAGTACGAAGAGGCAAAAGAAGTGAAGGTGTAGGCCCCAGGTACCTCTAAACTCGGGACTATGGCCAGGCAACTTCTGCAATGGCAGGGTAATCAAGGGTTCGTCGTATCTAGGTACTTAGGCGTTGGTGGGAGTGATGGTCTGTCTTGGGCCTGGTAGCTTTACAGGCAGCTCTGGTTCAGGGGCGGGGAATAGGGGTTGGGGTTAGGTCTCACCGGGGTTGGTTGACCACCATCTATCTATTATTAGTAAAGGCAAGGACATGCATGCCGAACATGACGAGGTCGATGCCCCTTATAAGAGCGGGCTGCATAGATTAATGAAACACAAAACGTTGACAGGGCAGAATACGAACTCTTGATGCCTATCGCGCCGTGGTAAGAAAGCCATGTGAAGCGAGGTCAATGTTGGATGTACGTGGTGAGGGGTCCGATGGGTTTGGTGTCCTTGTTCTTGCAGGTCTTGATGGAAGAAGCGCTGCAATACAAGTGTCCAGGGGGTGAGGAAACCAAAATCGACCTCAGGAGAACCTAGGACGAGTCAAGCCCCTGGGCGGTATGGCGGCTTGTTCCGAGCAAGGAGCAGCAACCATGATACGATTCGATATAGGTGCCTAGAATGACTCTGTTGGGCGCTTGCTGTGTGTTTCAAGGGAGAGGCATAAAGCAGTCAAATATGAAGCACCTGGGGGACACGTAACGGCGGATAGGTCATGGTGCGCGAGACGAGGTGACGTTATGTTAAGCACTCTGCATGTCAAATGGACGTATGCAGGTTGAGGTTCCTGGTCCGCTGCTTTATTTAGCAACTGGAGCTAGGCCAGGGGAGCTATCAGGGCCGATCAAAGGTCTAATAATAACTTGGAGATCTGGCGGCGGCTCGGCGGGTTCGAGTCTCACACCCCCCCCTCCCCAGAACTGGGTGGCAGAACCAGGAAGCGGCGCGCGTGGATGGGACCCTGGGCCCGCCCTTCGCTGTAGCCTTGCCTTGGGGCAGTCGTGCAGTGCATGGCGCTCGGGAGATGGTTCGGTTCCCTGGCAGCCTCGGAGCGGAGAGAGAGTTGGTCGTTGGCGGTTGGTGCCGGGCAGACCATCGGAGACCAATCAGGCGTAGGGGTATTGTCGCCGGGATAGTAGTGTGCATGCCATCAGAGACCCTGTCTGCTCTGGGGGGTGGGATGGACAGGATCTACGGGCTTGGAGGGGTCCCCTTGAGCTCGCTTCCGTCCGTGTCTGCCTGTCGCGCATGGGATCCCGCGTCATGGCTCAGGGGTAGCGACGTCATGGACGACGACGAGCAGCGACAGCAGAGTCCACTGACCAATATATCGCGTCCCTCACTCCTCCCGGCGTAACGCCCGAGGACGTGTGGTCCCCAGTCTCTTGAGCGCCAGCAGTCCGGCGCTGCAGGGTGCGGGCCTGTGGGCCAGTAGATCTTCCCATCCCGAGGACCCAAGCTGCATGGAGGGTGTCACCCGGCGCCTCTAGATCTAGCATCGGACTTGAGGATCGGAGACATGAGATCTCGGGATCCACAGAACCCGCACGGCTCCGGTCCGGAACCCTGGGACAGGAGTTATAAATAGGGGTGTTTAGGCGCTGGCCCTGCATCAGATCTCAACTCGTGTCTGTCGTGGCAGGGGTTGCAGAGAGCGTGGTTAGCAGAAGGATAATAAGCTTCTGGAAGGAAGATGTTCAACTGAGCTTGATGTATTCGTAAGGTTATGAGCGAGCAAGTGACGTATTCGTATGCCCGGCCTTGGATGGAAAGCGCTTAACCGGCGCTTATTGCATGAGGCCTGGATGTCATTGGATGGGACGTGGTGAGAGGAACGAGCTCTTCATCAACGGAGAAACCTCGATCAGTCGCAGCTGTCGATTGCACAGGGAAGCATGAGTATAAAGATGCATGGGTGTAATAATCGGACGGAGGACCGCTTTGATATGGATGTTCTCCGTCATCTGAAGACAAGACGTCAGATACAATGAGGCTCAGAAGCTTGGATCGATGTGCTGCGTATGTAAGCGGGTTCGTCAACCACGACGTTGGAAGCGCCCCACCTCCAATGGCCGCAGTCGTTGATCAGAGATTACATAAGGAGCTCACGGTGTCACAGGATTTGCTGAAAAGTATAAAGTAATTGCTTCGCCAATCATTCGCAATACCATTCGCGGTGGGTACAGGGGCATCAAACCCCTCAGGAGTCGAGGAGAGGTGGGCGAAATGTTGGGACACGTTCCCTGTGGTAGCGCGCTTGGAAGAGGAAAAAGGGAAGATTGGTGACTCCACCCCATGGGAGGAGGAACGGTTAGAGGCAACCAGTTGCCGAGACGTACGAGTGCAAGCGACGTGGTTAGTATCCAATGAAATAGGAACTTCCTGCCGGGGGGTCCTGCCTTAGCTCTTCCTCTGGGGTACTTTGCTACATGTACTCCAACTTGTACCAACCTTCGCTCTGGTTCCGGTTGCTCACGGGAAGCGCCTAATATTTCTTCTACCCACCCCATGCTGCGACACTAACGTCACCCCTCCTCCTTAATAGGTACATTAGGAAGTTGATGACACTTCGCCAGTCGCTCTTTCCTTCTCGACCTGCGGCTATGTCCCACCGCCAATTCAGCAAAATATCTCGTAGCCCCTTGTTATTCAGTCTACGACGTAGCTCTTTTACGGATGACCGCAGCACTGCATCTCGAGGGGATTTCCTAGGTGAAAAAGGGCCAAAAGAAGCCCATCACCAAAAGACATCGCATCGTCAAGCTGAATGCCAACCAAGTCTTCCTCTTTCGTCGTACGGGGAAAGACGTTTGTGGCTTTTTCAGATGATCGGTCCTGGGCCGCAGCCACGTCGATAATCCGGTGCCAACTGACCGACCATGTTGAACAGGGCACCCGTTTCCTTTCATGTTTTCCCTCTTCTCCAACAAGAAGGGACAGATCCATGGAAACATCACTCGGCGCCATCGACGTACAAACAAACGACTGCAAACATGATATACTTCGTACGTTGTAATGGCTCGGCTTGAAGAGAAGAAAATTGCCCTCGTACTGGCAAGATAAAGTAGCGTCGCATTCAGCAGCGCAGCGCTACGGGCTTTGCTGGCCCCGTCCCCACCGTCTTTGTTATGGCGCTATCGATACCGCCAACATTTATCCGTGCGTTTCTCTTCGGGGCCTTCCGCCTTCGGAGCATCCACACAAAAAGCCACACCGGTTCGACTTGGGATGGGTTGGAAATACTGGGAAATTGACAGCTTCTCGACCCCACAACCATCGAATTATCCTGATGTCTGTTTTACACAAGTATTGTTTATTAATAGAATCCAACTGGCACATTCGGACCGCGTCCAGCTTCTCGCCTGCAGATACCTCGCGCTGGGCCAACAAGGACAGGAACATGCCAGAGACGAGCCCAGATCGACCCGACCCACCCCCGCGTCTGAGCTTGGGTTAATTAAGCACAGACAGGTCTCTCCGTCTTGTCAGCAACTACGCTGTACCTAGGTACTCAGTACTCTGCCAAGCGGAGAGTCGCGGCAAGCGCATGACATGAGAAGTTTTATTACCCATGCAGGCCGCGTCACGTCACATTACCTCAAGTGGCTGGCAGTTAGCCGACAGTGCATCCGATGGCCTTGTACCTTCGTCCACCCTTCCCAAGGACAGTTAGCGGAATCCTGCGCTCAATGGACGTGCTTATTAGCAACTGCCAGCACTGCATTTAAAACGCTCACATGGTTTAATGCTGCTTCACGCAAGGCATATTCGTACCTTCCCATCCACGGACTATAGTTGGGCGAGATGCAGAAGCGTTTGAGCCAATGGGATTGCAAGGCTGACCCAAGTCCCATCACAGTGGGCCGACAGTTCAGTCGATGGCGGCAAACAATGAACGCCCTTGAGAATGAATGAATGAATGAGCCCTCGAGTGGGATAGTGGTGCTAGCACCGACTCGGAATTCGGAGACACGTTGTAGTACTCCGTACAAGGTCAGTTGCCACAATGAACAGCCGGAGCGCCATGTCTTGGGACGAAAAGGGTCGAAACACCACTGCGACCCATTGTCGGTGGGCTGGCGGGCCTTTAATGTACGGTACGGTACGTCGACGAGGGCGCCTAGGGTTTGGTCGACGGTATGTACAGCGTATGTACGTTGTAGTGGTGCATAGCACACCACCCACGGCAAGCGTCGCAGTCGCAAGTGCTAAAAATACTTTATGGGGCCTTTGCTGTGCTATCGGTCTTTATTCCGCGCGCGTTGGGTGGTTGGCGTAACATCCCCACTCCACCACCCAACCACACGATGTGAATGCCTCGGCATCAACTCTGCCATGACGCGACTCATCGCCAGATGGTCTGGTCTTTGCATGGTTCGTCTGCGAGTACATTATTCGGTCGACGTATCGCTCAAACGTCGCCTGAAGAAAACAAAAAAAAAAAAAACACTTTTGCGCCATTACTGATTTGGGAAGCACCACTGGAATAGCCCGCCCAGGATGCGACGGTCGATTATTTGCGCTCTTTCACAGCTGAGTTGATAAAGAGGACCCGAAATGGGCGTATTTGTCCATTTGCCGAGGTTTCAAGTGACGGTCAGGTCTGTATGACCGCCGCCCTTGATGCGCGGCCGCGTTTGTCCGGG
The DNA here is from genome assembly GCF_042370955.1 of Sodiomyces alcalophilus JCM 7366. Taxonomy (NCBI): domain Eukaryota; kingdom Fungi; phylum Ascomycota; class Sordariomycetes; order Glomerellales; family Plectosphaerellaceae; genus Sodiomyces; species Sodiomyces alcalophilus. The sequence continues at coordinate 5,520,091 of NW_027263533.1, forward strand.
CGCGGTGGATATCCTGTACGAGTCAGGTGTACTTCGTACTTCGTAGGCTGCCTAGAATCTCTCCGGCCACAGAGGCCCGCTAAACGCGGGTACAGGTTCATTCCACGGCGTACGGCGGACGTACCGCGTCTTTCCCAGAGTACTACGTATGATTGGTCGCCAATCCTCAACCGTCGGGCAATAAGAGACTGTACAGCGTAAGTAATGTTCCCACTTTAGCAAAGGGAAATAAACGTGGCCTAAGAGGGTTAGGCGAAGGAAGAATAATGTAGTCCGTTGCATGCGGTCGACTTGCTTCTGAGGGTAGATCCACTTTGCGGTCTATGACCTGACGGGTTGCAACCCTGCGACAGCCGTGATTAAGCAAGGCCTCTCTCTTTTTTTTTTTTTTTTTTTTTTTTTTTTTTTTTTTTTTGGGTAATTAGTCTCCCAGCCATACAACACACACCACACTGGACGAGACCGCAGGCTGGTCTACATCGTGTCGCGAGTTGCTCAGGCGGCCGAAGTTCCAGGACTCGAGTGTCGGCCTATCCCTCTGGTCTTTTCTCCAAGCGCTGGCCCTACACTAACTAGACCGGCCAGCGGCTTCTTATCCGTCTACCGATCGGCACACCATCCTGTGTTACGACAGACTGCCCCCAATGTAGATATTTGGCGACCCCACTCCGCTCCTATTCGAACGGCTCGAAGGGGGCCGGCCAGGCGATGATGACTACATGCGACATGCGACATGCGACATGCGACACACGGCGATGGATACGTGAATGTGCGTTGTCATGATATGGATTTCAGCGCGACAAACAGTAGCTATCAGAGTAGATGCTATTATACCCCGGGATGTCTGTCTCCTCGACGCGCCTCCGAATCTTCTCGCGATGCCTTTCCTCTGAACAAGAATAGTGTTGGGTCATCCTCCAGTACCTCAAGCCTGGGATGCTTGGCTCGGGTTTCCCCCACTAAATACATTGTACATCGTCTCTTCTTCTGAGGTCTATTCCGATTTGTACGTTGTACTTGCACGTTTGTAGTATTAGTAAAGCAGGGAGAGTGTCAGTTGTAACAACATCTGTCGGCCATACCTCCGTTCCAATGCACGCTCGCCGCAATCCTCCCGCTCCGTCGTTGTCAAACAGTTGTTTCTGTAGTTGCTCGACGTCGAGTTCCCAGGGACCGTTGCTCCAACAGCCATCAGGCCACCTTGAGTTGATATTTTCTCATTCTCGGCAACGACGCAAACGACAACAGGTCGTCAATATTCCTCTATTGTTTCTCTTTTTCCCCTTTCACCGGCGGCCACGGAGCCGGGCCCCCAACGGCGAGCCGGCCTTTGCCTAACTCCGCTTACGACACATTTTAATGGCCAGACGGGTTGGGTTTCCGGCCCGCCCGATGATGTGCTGACGGGCCTTAGGCGGGCTGGTCGCATCAGGGCGGTCTACGAACAAGACTTTACTTGGGCTTCCAATGCTTGCCTCTGGCCCCCGCCGCATCATCATTTTCTGGCACCGATCTAGTATATCTCTGACGAAAACGATAAAAGGTAGCGCCAACGCGCCAAAAGGAGCATGGCCTCGACCGGATTACGGGACCTTTCCTTTGATGTTTTATTTGCTTCAAATATAATGTATTGGCTTTGGGCCCCTGCGTCTGGTCTATCCGTCAGGCCATCAGGTTATAGCCTGGGCCAGGAGGGTTTTACGTTGTGCTTCTCGATCCTATATGTATGTACAGTACGCTGTATTGGTGTCCATCAACAACGGCCGTGGTGGTCATTCAGGTGCCGCGGCGTGGAACTGACGCCAAGCCGCGCTTTAGTTGGGTGTAAATTGCTAATTAGCGTTGAGCGCGTTGTTCCTGGACTTGTCGAGGTACCTGTACCTATCGTTATGCGCGAGGAGTGCCCTGGATATTTGTACAACGTACCTACACGTACGTTTCGCAACGCCATTCGCCCTGGTGCTCTTCCGCGTGCTTGATTACTAGCGAGGCTAGGCCAAACGAAGGGGCACCGGGGTCTCGCCGGCGCTGTTCTGGTTGGAAGAAAAAGGAAGGGGGGGTGGTATTAGCATTAGTGTTAATCTCCATGTACGAATCGCGGATCGAAATACCAAGTACCTGAATGCACGGACAAAGTACCTGGGGAGTAGTAATTATGCCGCGGCAGCGCTCCAGCGGGTACTTGGCGGATACGCCAAAACCCCACTATTGCTCCCACGCGCACCCCCGGTCTTCTTCCCCTAGGCCCACGTACGAAGTACGTTGTAGGTGCACTCCTCCGTTCATACTTCCGTGCCTTACTTGTTTCTTCTCATGCCCGTTCAATCCCGACAGCCTCTTACATTTTCTGACCTTTTCCCACCTCCGTACTCCAAGGTCGCCCGACCTGGTCTTACATACTTTATCGCATCCACACAAGACGCAACATGTAGGCACATACGTTGTACACACAGATAGACAGACGCAGACATACAACGTAGACAGACGCAGACAGACGCAGACGCACGCCCTTTACTTGCCAGTAATTTAGCCTACCTACCTAAAGTTGTACAAGGTATACGTTGTATCTCTGGAGAGAGGAGAGAGAGTTACGTATCTTTCAATGTACCTTTAACGGCCCCTGTCCGAGGAAGATACCGACCCTCGCGACTCCCCCATGCTGGCTGCCGCCCCGTCGTCGCCTGGATATCTCTGGTACCCCTACCTGACCTGGGTAGTATTACCTGGGCCATGTCCCTTGCTCTTGCTCTTCTTAGCATCGGGTCTTGGTCTTCTTCACATCCTCCCCACCACCCACCACCCACCCCCTCGTCCACTTGTTTACTTCGCCCTCTTTTTCTTTCTTCCTTTCTCGCTTCCTCCCACCCACCCCTCGGATGAGCTGAGCAAACGCATGCATAAGGCACAGACTCGTACTCCCTCGCTGCAGACGTTTTTAGCAACAAGCCTACCAACCCTCACCCTCACCTCCTTCACCACACCAGCCCCCTTCCACCACACCACGGCTCTCACCGTATCCTCGCCCTCGCTTTTTTTCCTCTTCCTCCCACGCATTCGCGCCATTGCTAGGACTTGGGCTCGTCGGTGACCAGATTACCCATCGTGTCTCTCGTGTTTGCAAAGCCTGGTTGGGAAGACGCCTTACTCTACGCCAACCCCGACTTGACATCTAGTCCTTCGCCCATCTCGCGAACAGGCGCAGCATAATCGCGCGTCAAAAAATCGAGGAGGAAAAAAAAAAACGGGAAACGCTCAAGCGCCAACGCCCGCCGCCACCACATCGCCTCGTCTTTCATCCATCTTGTCGACTTCGCAAAGCCGGTATAGTCGCAACCATTGTTGTCTATCGCCTATCAATTCAAGACTCCGTTGGGACTTTTTATTCGAACGACCTCGCCCGCTTCTCGCCATTTATTGTCTCCAGAGGCTTCACACTCGGCCATTCGCCAACCGCCCGCTATCGGACAGGCCCGCGGTCCTGAAACGAGTACAGACCACGGCTTAGGCGCTCGAGATTTTGCAATCCTCCACTCTGTTTCAAGGCCGACTTTTTCACTACGCCAACTCGACCTCTCGGTATTTGAGCTTACCCGACCCTAAGTTTAGGGACCTTGACGAACCACGAAGCGTTTTCCCCTTATGCTTCTCTGCCAGTGCTTCCCTTGGAGCTTCACCTTTAAGTGTGCGTGCAGGCAGTTTCTTGCTCAGAAGGAGTCGTAGACTCGTACCTGAGGATAGTTATCTTTCCAGCTCAGCTGCAACGAATCGTCTCATCTCACTTGTCACGGAACTCGTCTGGTTAATCGAGTGAGACGACTGGGGCCAGGCCAGCGCAACCTGCATCTTTCAAATCGCAGGCTCTTCCTTTGCGACACTCCTTATCCTCGGTGCCTTGCCCTATAATCGGGTGAGGCCTTGGAAGTAGATCCATGTCTACATTCACTGCCCTCAACGGGGCATCGCCTAAAGCCCTGGAGTCTCAAAATCCACCGGCACGCGAGGTCCTCAAGGCACCATCCGATGAGAATGCTAATAGTCAGCCCAGTCAGCCTGATGCCAAGCCATCGACGGCTGAGCCATCGAAGACTCATAGGGAAGCTTGGTCTGGAGACAGGCCCAACTACCCCGCTGCCAGCTATCCGGACATGGAGGGCTCTCACAAGAGGAAAAGGTCCGATTCGATTGAGCCTCGGAGAGAGAAGGAACCGCAGCCCATCCAAGAGAGAACCCCAGACACGACGACCCAGCCTCATCCCCTAGAACCACGCGATATCTACGGAACGTCGCAGCGCGACCGTGACGGTCGGCCGTACGCGGAGGAACCCCGGGAGCACGGCGAGTCGTGGTATGCACGACCGGGGCGGGATGAGCGAGGCTTCTACGACCAGCAACCTTCGGCGCCTTCGACTCGGGCCCAGGCGGAGGAGCATCCAGGCGAATCCGAAGCCCTCCGACGTGCGACGACGGCCCAGATGGAAACTCAGAGTGACTATGGCAACACGAGCCCCGACGGCGATGAAAAGTCGGCCGCGGCTTACAGCTCATACCCTCCGGGGGCCGCCCGCGATGCTGTACTTCAGCAGTCGGATCCGAAGAAGCGAAAGCGAAACTTTAGTAACCGCACCAAGACTGGCTGTCTGACCTGTCGAAGGCGAAAGAAGAAGTGCGACGAGCAGAAGCCCGAATGTGAGTTGTCCCCCCCCCCCCCCCCCCGACAGACGTGTCTAGACGTACGAGCAACAGCAGCAGCCCGGAAACCAGGCATGCTGACCAACGTGACAGGTAACAATTGCATCCGAGGTGAATTCGTCTGCGCGGGATACCCACCTCAGAGAGGCACAGGGTGGCAGAAGCCGGACAACAAAGGTGCCGCCATTCCGCTCGAATCCAAGGACCCCAGTTACGTGCCGCCTGGGGCCTATGGCATGCCCCAGCAAACCCCGTACGGCGGCCAGCCGTCCGTCGCTCCCAGGCGAGATACCTTGCCGCCGTATTCTCGAGGACAGCCTCTGCGCATCGACCCGCCCCAAGGACGACCTCTGGTGAACGAGGATGACCGGCCCACAGCATCCACGATACCCAGCGCCTCTGTGACGAGTCCGGAACACAAGCTATCGGCCCTACCTTACACGCCGGCCAACGTCTTTCCGACACCTGTCAGCGCCCAAGGGCCCCCGCAGCAGTCTGGCTTTTCCGAGAGGAAGGAGTACCAGCGCGTGCCACCCTTGCACGACCTCACCAGAACCGAGCCGGAGACGCCGCATCCAGGCAACACGCTACCGCAGATCAACATACTGCATGCGACCAGGACAAACAGTCCGGCGCCGCAACCACCGACGTCCAACGTCCAAGTCGCCGCCCAGCTTGCCCTTTCCCATGCCCAGTTTGCCGGCAGTAGGCAGAGGACGCAGAAGGAGGAGATGCTGTGCGGGAGACACTATTACCCTTTCGACAAGGAACTGGTGCTCGAGCGGGAGCGTTGCAGCGCCGCGTGCTGGCGGTTCAACAACTCGACGAATCCGAACAACGGCGTCTCGCCCGCCGAGCGTGCTCGCCTTTTCCGTGAAATCTTGCAGCCCCGCGACCCGATCCAGATCTCCCCCACCCTTGCGTCGCCGGTGACGAACATCGGTCGCCTGGGCGATAACGTCGTAGTGGAGGCGCCCTTTACCTGCGATTACGGATACAACATCACCATTGGGCAGAACGTCATCGTTGGGCGGAACTGTACCATCATCGACACGTGCGAGGTCAAGATTGGCGACAACTGCCACATCGGGCCCAACGTCAACATCTACACGGCGACACTGCCCATAGATCCCAAGAGGCGTATGGGAAGCAAGGGTCCCCAGCTCGGCCGTCCCATCACGATTGAGCAGGACTGCTGGATCGGTGGAGGAGCCATCATCCTGCCGGGCCGTGTCATTGGCAAGGGAAGCACGGTTGGCGCTGGGGCGATTGTGACCAAGGTACGCTTTGCTTGTTACTCCTTTTGATTTACTCTTCACTTGCAGCCGTGGGAGGATACGACGACGCTAACACGTTGACCTCGCTGACAGGACGTCCCACCCTTCACCATTGTGGTGGGCAACCCGGCTCGCGTTCTCCGAGGCATCTCGTCATGACACGACGGCTACCCACAGGTCTTCCGTGTTTCGTGACTATACATGTGCTTTTTATTGGGGTCTCATATTTTGTGCTCTCCGTCTATTTGTTCTCTTTGCTCTCGTTTCTGGCCGTGATACCCTAATGCACAAACCTGTAAAACCAGCATCTATATCAGTCTTGTTTTTTTTTTTAGTTTTTTTTTCTTCGTACCTTTACCGGAGGTGGCGGGATTATGGGAGGGAGCATGAGAGTTGGTTTTTGTGTTCTGGGGACACGCAGGGCAGATGTTGGGACTGATGAAAAATGGGGTGACGAATAACTGGCTCTGGTAGCTGATGAATCAATCTCTCGAGAGGTTTCGTGGGGCGCGCAACCGGTCGTTGTCCCTCGTAGATCGCTTGAACAAATGCAAATAATTCCCATACATGCTGTGTTTGTTCATTTTCGACGTCTTTGTTGGTTGTTGACCGTCGACTACAGTTGAAGCCTGCGCATATCACGAGTTGACGTCAAAGGAAGATGAATGCCAAGTTGATCATAGCTGATGGGATCTCAGATTGCATGTCATTTTAAGACACTTCACCTCGCTTCAATGTTAAGCCTGGCTCGTCTTGATCTGCTGGGATGTGTTTCGGCCGAGGGAGCCATTCTACATCAAGATGCGAGAACACGCTCCGTTATGATGACTTGATATATAATAAAGCATCACCCGTTGATCTTCTTTAGTTTCTACTTTCATTTCATCTTGGCCAAGTCCAAGTATTCGAGCACGCTTTTCAGGCAAGTTTCTATAAATGGGTAGCCAACACCAACAGCAACAGATGGAGCAAGGCGACGAGAAAGGAACGGGACGACAAGACACAAGGCAGGACGGCAGCACAATAATCGGACGTCTCCATATTTCGTTTCGTTATTCGGGTCGTTGGTAGTCTGTGGGATAATGACTCCCCTCTTAATGTATGCACTACCCGTATGTTTTCCCCCCATTCATCCCTATACGCCCTGAGAACGCCGATAGATGATGCCGTCGTCTTCACTGAACCATGGCCCCTTCACCCCGCACCGTCCCCCGAACGCCGTCTTTTAAGATTGATATCTACACCTTCGATCCCCCCCACCAACATGTACGCTTGCTCGTCTAAAGGGACGTGTTTGGCTTTTGCGGAAGTGTGGCCGGGTTGCCGTACTGCGGCAGGTGACCAAATGTCTGGCCCGCCGGTCCCTGCGGCGCAGCGGGCTTGCTAGGGATGTGGGGGAGAGGGTTCTGCATCGGGTGGTGATGCGGCGGCGTATGGTACGGCGGAATCGAGTTGTTTGACCCTTGCCGGGCCATGCCGTATGCTGCAGGCGGGACTTGCTGTTGATATGCGGCATATGCCAGGTGCGGCGATGCGATTTGAGGACTGTTGTGGTGGGACCCGGGGGCACTGAACGGCTGCTGCGGCTGCTGCTGCATCGGACCTGCGCCGGGGCTCATGCCGGGAGGTGGTGCCCCTCCAGGGACCCCACCAGGAACGAAAGATTGAGTCTTGGGATTAAAGGCATGCCTGTTATAACTGCCGGGAATCGGATGCTGGCTCTTCGGATCGTGCGGGTTAGTGTTGACAGGTAGCTGACCATACGCATATGGTACGGTGCCCTGGTGTGGCGGTGCCGACACGCCTCGCTGCGAGAAAGGGGCGGTCGTGGGGCCCGGAGCCGGCACAGGTGCCGGATACCCCTGTTGCCACCCAGCGGGCCCCGCAGGCACAGGAGCTCCGTACGCATTGGCCATAGGACCCGGGCCCATGTGAGGCGGTCGCTGTGAGCTGGGCTGAGGCTGCTGCGGTGATTGCTGATGCGGGAATTGTGACTGGGACTGATACTATCACCATCCATCCGAGTCAGTCCGTAGTCATAGAATAAGAGAAGACTGGGAGGAAACCAAGACAAATTGCTTACTGTTGATGGGTTCGGGTAAGGCGGATACCCGGGCATGGTGCCGGGGAGAGCCTGGCCCGTGGGTGTGTACACAGCCTGCATCTGGTTTCCATAGGGCTGGTGCATGGGTTGCTGCATGTTTGCCATATATTGCGGATTCGGAGGACCGCCGTACTGAGGCTGTGGTATCCACGACTGTTGAGGGCCGAAAGGCCCATACAGGTGTCTCGAGTCGAGGCAGTCTGAATCGTCTCGCCTCTGCTTGATGTTCTTATTCCGTCTATTGGCGATGGATTTTTCCTTTGCTGAAACCGAACTGGTGCGAGACATGCCATTCTCCCCTTCGTTGTCTGGTCCCATGATGGTTAGCGTTTAGCAACGGCGTGGGGAGACACAACTATGTGGTCATTTACCTGGAGACCCTTCTATCTTTTCAGAATTGCCAAAGATCCTCTCGCGTGCCTGCTTGTACGCCTCTTCGCGCTGCTCACGGGAAAGCCTAAAGCAGTTAGGTTAACTTCTTCATAAGACCCAAGGGGGATCGCAGAAAGTAGGCATACTTTTGGTTCGCCGGAACTGCCTTCTCCTTGGCCTCGTTGTTGCTGCCAACCTCTGACGTTGCCTTGGACGGCGTACCGCTTCCGGGTGGGAATTCGCCCTCTTCACCACGTCGCATAATCTTCTTTGGAAGCACAACAGGAACCGATGTCTCGACCTTTGGCTCCGGAACGCCGATGCTGGCCAGAGAGGGCGGGACCCTTGCGTAGGGTGTTCGGAAGATGCGCACTGATCCGATGCGTGGCTCGTATTGGTGTGTCATGTGGTAATAATCGGCCAGTTTGTGCGTGAGCATTCTACAAAACGAGTTTGACGGCGGAAAGTCCATAAACGGTTCCCTGGAGAAGAAGGAAGAAAAAGAAGTGCGGGTTAGCCATGCGTGCACCGTTTCTCCGCGTTGCAGTCTGAAGCGCTTACTTTGAGTTCTGTACAAACTTGATGAGCTCGGCCTCGAGCCGCAGCAGGAATAACCGGTCTTTCGGGGACGACATGGCGTCGAGGAGCTTGTCATCGGGATTCTGGCCGTGGACAGCATGCATGTAGTTAGATAGATCGGTGATTTTGGCCATGTTCGCCTTGGGCGCTGGCGGCTGATCCGACGAGACGCTCTGAGGCGTAGCGACACCCTGGCTAAGGGATCCGAGCATGGGTTGGGCAAGTCGCTTCTCGGGCATGTCTCCCAGCTGGATTCCCCTGGCTCGAGCAGCCAGGTCCGAGCCCATACGCGAGTTGGGAAGAAGAGGTCCTCGGAAGGAGAAGGAGTCGTCATCCTCGGCAGCGGCCGCTTTGACGCTGGCGCTATCATCTGGGCGAAGGGACTCCTTCTCGTCTAAAGCGAAGGTTGTCCCAGAGGTAATGCTTTTCCCATCCAGGCTGGGCGGCTTGGTGCCCAGTTCTGAGCTGGAGTCTGCCCTCTGCGATACGTCTGAACCGTCTCTATTTACCGATTTGGATCTGTCGGTGACATTGGAGCCGCTACCGTTGACGACAAGGCTGGGCGTTCGGGCGGCTAGCTTGAGCTCCTTGAGACCATCCACGACGGGGTCGGGAACTGCTGCTCCTCCAGAAATCGAAGAGTCGCCTTCAGCGGGTGATTTGACGGGGTTCGCCTGGGTGGTTGGATCGTTATTGGATCCATTCGCGGCGGTAGGCGAGGGTTCGGCCGCAGTCGTGGAAGCTGCTGTTGCCATGTTGTTCAGCTCCCCCGAAGACGGCGTGGGAACTCGGCGGGCGATGGAGATTGCGGCTTTCTCCGTCGAGGCAGAAGCGGCGACCTATGGGTGCAAACCAGGTCAGCCTTTCATATTCAATCGTTGGGCGGACATGAAGTGACAAAATGGAGTTTGGCGAGGATAAGGAAGGAGGCGGCTAACCTTGGCAAAGGATGGCTTGGGGAGGCCGGCGGACACCTGCGCGGTCTCCATGACTGGGCAAGGGATAGAGCGATTCCGGAGAGCCAGGGACTATTTTCCGAAGCTACAAACAAAGAACGACCACACCGCGGGGTATTGATTATCTCGTTGGCAGCAGTTGGATAAGGCTTGTGTGGCTTTGGCCTAAACGACAATTCACTTCCAAAGCGGCGGATGAAGAAGCGGATGAAGAGGCGGCGACCCGAAAAGAAAAGGATAGAAATCAGGAAAAGAACTGGATCAAGGCGGACATGCGGCGCGGGAAGACGGTGTTGTAAATCATCGTTGTAACAGCTGGGTCATCGTCGCTCAGCGCTGCTCGATGGCGGGGGGAAAAACGGTAAACTGCGCGTGCTGATCAGTCAATCGGTCTAGATATATTCGCTTGAGCTCTTGTTGGGGGTTCGAATTGAAATGGTGCGCAAGGACGGGGGGCCAGCACAACGCCTGAAACGGCCGAGGTGAGCACAGAACGGGGCTCAACTTGGGATGCGATAGCCCACGGCTGATTTCGGATGCAACGGCGAGCAGTCGAATAGATGAAATAGCAGCCAGAGGCGGTGGAGCAACCAGCACGCACGACGAGGAGGGTAGGGGAAGGGGAACGAAGAGAAGAGTCCAAGTTCCATCTTACCTGGGGACAGTCACTCGTTTGTCCGCTGAAACAAACGAAGCCGGGGTTGACTGAAACGGCCGACGGGGTACGATAGAACGAGTGCGTGATGAAAGAGGAGGGTCAAGGCTTTATGGTCGGTCCCCTGATACTGAGCATCCGCGACGGTCGTACACAGGCAAGCAGAGTGAAGGAAGCGAGGCGGGTTAGAAATTCTGGTGAAAGACGGCTACAGTACCAAGTACCAGCACTTGGGGGGTAAATGGCCTGTTGGGGCTTAGTGTCGGTACATTCTGTGGCTGACCGCGCACTTTGGCGCCACAATTTACAGTGCGTTATACTGTGCATGACATATTGTGCCCTAATAGGTGCGTACATAATTCTGCTTGTTTCCCCCTAGGACGCCAACGGACAACGAGGCTGACAAAAACGGGCTGGTGGTACCTAGATATGGTCGAGGTACAAGGTATACATGTACGATAGGTAAGGTACTTGGGTATTACTGATAATTGCACTCTTCTCTCTCCGCGGTCAGAGCTCGACACATCACTTCTTTACACCTATCACCACGGCATCGTCGAGTCTCACTGCTTCATGGGTAGTGGTATATCGTCACTTTTTTCACGTTGGATACATAGGCGGTTTTATTAAATCTTACTACCGGATATCTGAGATTGAACTACAGTCGTCACGGAGTACGGTACACACGCAAGCAAATGTATCGAGGCAGAGGAGGTCCTCGCCAGGCGACTCCAGCCCACGTTCAATGCCAAAAGTGCCTGAAGAGAGATATGTTCATGTCCCGCCCAGCCAGCCCCTCACCTCCGCCGGGGTGCGCCATCTACTGACACCCATAGCACGTCACTACTCATATGAATGCAAGGAGCCGGCCGAGGCTCGACCTTATGTGTCGCGGCCTTCACGAACCCAGCAGCTGCGTAATCCCAAGCTGGCGCCAAAACTGACCAACGATGTTCCGGACGATTTGCTACGCAAGTGAGTGTAATTGGCAAAAGATTCAAAACGTTTCTTAAACCTCTTTCTCTATGCTGTTCTCTAGCTAACATAATCCCCAGAAAAGGTGTTGCCGATGAGGAGCTGGCAAAGAGGGAGGCGGAGAGGGAAGCGGAACAGTCGAAACAGCGCCGCCTAAGGGAGACGGATGCGGACTCGGACGCGGACGAATCGCCAAGACGCCGGAGGTCGGTCTCATCCGTTTCCATCTCATCCACCCCCACCTACAGGTCACCGGCCTCACCTCCTCCCAGGTGGTCCAGGTCACCCTCCCCGCCTCCCAGGTCACGGGATTTGTCAAGCGGCCCATCTGACCGCCGCAGCGCCCACTATTATCGCCGTCGTCGTCGTTCGCCGAGTTCCGATAGCCACGATGACGAACGTTCGACATCTCGGCGATCCGAGCTGAGCCGGCCATCCGAGTCTCCCGCCCCTCGACGACGGCAACGATCTTGGTCCAGAGAAAGCCGATCTCCTTCCCCTCCTAGAGCCCAACGGGCCTATCGAGAAAGGAGCCCGGACTATGGGCGACACGACGGCAGCGCGAGATATGGACGGGACAGACGATTCTCGCCAGCGCCAGGGGGTTCGCTCCGGTCGAGGGACGCAGCGAGGTCGAGGTCGTTGTCGAGATCGCCCGTTCGGTCGGACAGAAGGGACTATAGTCGTGAGAGGCACCCACCTCGCCAAAGGATGGAGGACGCGCCAAGGGAACAGCCGCAGCGTCCGCCCCAGAGAGAGCCCGAGCGGGAGAGGAGCCTCAGCCCCTTCAGCAAGAGGTTAGCCATGACGCGGGCCATGAATATGGGTAGGGGTAGATAGACCCGGGGTATCATTACATCTACCTTGGGGTGGCTGTTCCATGGGCAGAAGCCAAGTAAAGGAGCCAAACAAAAAAAAACGACAAAAATAATCTAGTAACCGAAGCGTATCCGCTCTGCTTTAATCAAAACCCTCAAACGCCCAATTCGTCGTCTTCCCTGTCGCGACGTTCGTCTTCCTCTTCCTCCCTCTCTCGTACCCGCACTCCCTCGACCAGCGCAACACCATCTAGGCCTGATAGGCCTGACGCGTCTTGACCATCTGCACCACCTCCCGGAGACGCCGTCTTGTTCTTCTCTTTTTGCGCATTGGCGATCCTCTCCCTCACAAGCCGCGCAATGGCGTTGTCTGTCCGCGTGTTCAGAATCTCCAGTCTCTTCTCCAAGTCTCTCTTCAAATCCCAGTTGGGCTTTTTGGGCTGCAACTTGAAGAGATCGACTGCCTTGTCGCCCCGTTCCTCCTCCTCCGCCGCCTTCCTCACCTCGGCCTCGACTTCGCCCGCCTGTTCCTCGAGCGTCGGCTTGTCCAGGGCTTCTGTCGGCGGCGCGTCGAAGCCGAGCTTGGGGCCTCGCGTCTCCAGGTCATAGTTGCGGCCGGAAAGGTGTAGCTTGGCGACATCGGGCTCAGACGGGGGTGATGGTGACCGCGCAGACTCGGGGGGGACGATCTCGTCGGACGGTTGCTTTCTCTTGAGATTCTTGAGCTGCGCGAGTCGGGATTTTCGGTCTTCTGCGGCTGCGCTCAAGCTTAGGTGTGTGCTCGACATTATGGGTTGGGCTGCACGGCGCTTAGGTAGGCGGGTAGGGAACGAAATTCGCGGTGCGTTTTTTGTTTTCTTCCGAGTTCGTGTGTGAGACTTAAGGGAGGCCTTGCTGATGGTGCTGTTCTGTGATGATATGAGGAATCGAAAGCTTGCTGTCCGGGTTGTGGCTGAAGATAGAAACAAGCCACCCTGCAAGCTTTTGTTGTACTTTGTGGCTGGGTAAGGTGCGAAGTACCTGCGCATGCCTGACAGTCGGTACGTACCTCCGAACCCTTCCACGTCCAACGTCCATCTTATCGGCCGCCGTCCCCGTCTAAATTTCTGCGACAACTACCTACATCATCTTCCATTTCCTCTTCCTCCATCGCCCTTGTTACGTCCCATGCCGACAATGACAGGCGGAAAACTCAACGAGACGAAATCAAAGAGATAATGCGCCCCGGATTTATTTGCCGGTCCTGCCTATCGAGGCTACGCCAACGACCATGCCTCTCTTCCCGGTTCTCAACACATGCCCAACTCCAACTCCCGCCAGCGTCCCTACAACGAGAGGCTACCGAGCTACATAACCATGGTCGTATGAACTCGGACTATGGGACAGAAGCGATGAGGCGGATGGCAGACTTTTCCGCCAGCCCGCTTCCGAAAGGCACGCAGCTCCCTCGGTCCATATCAAACCTACAGGCCGCTGGACAGCCGACAGATTCACCTGAAGGTGATGCGAATGCCCCCATAGCAAAGCCCCGACGAGCCAAATCCACACCACGCATCCCTCGGCGAAATCACGGACTGCCACAAATGGACAAGCGCGACAGAAAAGCGTGTGCACAATGGAAAGCCGCAGTCCGCCGTGGCCTTCTAGAGGAAGTCCAACGGCCGGATTGGAAACCCTCCCCGGACCGCATGCCGCCAGTACTGCGACAGTTTCTTCATCATGATAACATTGAAGAGATGGAGGCTTCCTGGCAGGGCCGCCTGCTCGTCCGCCGTAAGAGGGTTTGGCCTTTTCTTATGAAAACCGCCCTGGAATGCTGCCCTGACAGAGCTCGCATGGTTCTGGAGGCGACTCTGACGCCCCTCCCGCCAGGGTACGCCGTTCAGGATGTGGTGACATTCCTGGCCCTCTGGCAGCGGTCCCTTCCGCCGGACGAGGCAGGGGTCCACGGCGACGCTCTGATCGACCTCGTGGTGCGTCTGTTGCCGTTATACTACAACCGCTACGACACACGTTTCGTCCTCCGCCAGAACACCATCTACCACCTCGTACGGGGCGCTGAGCAGAATGCCAAGGTGGAGGAATTGTACAACTGCCTCGTCATTCACGATCACAAACTCCACCCCAACACATTGTTGCAATTTGCCGACCGCTTCGCACAGGATCCCGAGCGCAAAGAGGTGGCCATACGCATGGTCCAGGCTATGGTTGACTCTGGAGGTGCTCAGCTGACCCCTGGACCATGGGCGAGATTATGCACCACTATACTATCGTTTGAGCCCGAGTATACGCCTGCGGAGCAGCGGGCCGCTCGGATATCCGCCGTCACGACGGCGTTGGAAGACTTCATCGAGCGCGGCCTGGTCCCGGACATCATTCACTTCACTTCTCTCATCCGAACACTATGCATCTTCGGGGAACTGCGCACGGCATGGCAGGTCCTCGGTATTATGCGGGGCCATAATATCAAGCCGGACGCAGTGCTGATGTGTACTTTGCTCCGAGGAGCCCGAGGCCGATATCTATCCAGGAACAAAGTCGAGCTCATCACGTCGCTGGCCGTCGAGAATGAGGCCGTCAACGTCCCCTTCTTCAATACCCTGCTTTCGAACATTCTGGCGGCCTCCATCACCGCCGCGAGGCGGTCAATTCCACCACGGCGGCGACAGCCAAGACGGATCACTTCGCCTCCTGAACCGATCCCCGCGTTCAAACCCATGCTGTATTTCTACTGTAAAATATTCCCGCTTGAGCCACTGCAGCGCTTTATACCCATCGACTTGGCTACCTTGGCCAAGGTCTCCCGCCCAGTCATGTCAGGCTCCACCTGGGAGCCCGTTACTCGGCTTTTCCCCCTGTTTGAGGATACGTCGGCTCTCGTTACCGAGAAACACGCGCCAACTGGCGCAACACTGGCGGCCATGTACCTGGCTTACGTGAAGAGCTTGTCGGAAGCCTCGAGCGTTCTCTCTCTGTACTCGTATCTGTCCCGGCTTATACAGAAAGGCGACCCCATTATTAAGAGCTTCATGGCGGAGAAGGGCACAATGCTGCACGATGCGATTATCAAGCGCCTTGCCGAGTTTCCGCATATGCTCCGCGCCGCGCTGGATGTCATGGGGGACATGCTCAAAAGCGACAGGGCTAAGGAGGAAAAACCTGGCACCGGTGGGAAAACCCCTACGCCATGCGCCCATCCGACACCAAGCGTATATACATGGAACATTGTCATGCACGCATGCATACGCCACGGTCAGCCCGAGTCCGGTGAACGCATCCTACACATGATGAGACAGCACGGTATCAGCCCAAACATTGTCACTTGGAGCACCCTGCTCGGCGAAGACGACCCTGGCGAAGGGACCAAGGGGAAAGATCCCATGTCTTCGCTCGCACAAGATGAAGCACCACGACTTGAACGCTTCGACGAGGATGGGGATGGTCATATGGACCGGCTGACACAAAAGATTGCAGAGCGTGGTTTTTTCGCCAGGGATCTGCCGGAGGAAGATCCGTTGGATTGGAACTTGGCGAAGCCCGCTGCTAGATTCTGAACGATCAATGTAATGCGACGGTGGCTTGTTTTCCCTTTAGGATCAAAGATACAGATACCCATTCGATATACCCCTCTTGCGCTCTGGGTACCATCTCTGAATATATAGAATCATCGCCTTTCTTTCACTTGTTGTTCTCACGCCGTATTTTGCCAGTGTTGGTTATTGCTCTCCGTTGCGTAATATGTTATTGACGCTGCGAGGATATCTTCTCAGAACAGTCAAGGGACGAGGTCACAAGATTAGTTCAAACAGTTGGCACCCTTATGCCGTGTGAGAGCGCGCGCGGCTCGAGTACGATGTTCTCATAAAATTCCATACCAGCTCACCCTGAACTAGTAGGCCTTCTAATCCTGACACTGCCATAACGCCATGACGGTTTTTCTTTGCGGATTCCCCCTGTAACACCAACATGCCATCATGTCTCGTATTTGGGAACTCGGGGCCCCCTCCCGCTGATAACATACTAAAACTTGCATGAATTGGGCCGCACGCTGGCGGTGGGGAGCATCAATGTACTTCCCTCCGTCTTTCTACGGGAAGCATGTTTGCTCCCCTTTTTTTCTCTTCTTCTCTTTATAGCCGGTCGAAATCTAGGGGAAAGCCACTCGTCGCTACCAAGTCCCCTTTTACTCGGCAGGTTCCCTGGGCTCCCTCTGATGACCTCCGCCGCGACCACCACCGCGGCCACCCCGCTTGCCTCCCCTCTGGCCGCGCTGGTCACCGCCCCTCTCACCCTCGCCGGTCTTGCCTTCTCCCTCCTTGTCGGCCGTAGCGAATTTCGCCGTGGCGAGGCGCTGGGAAAGGTCAATCTGGGTGCGGACGGTGTTGGCAAGGTAGGAAACCATGAGGACGTCCTGGATGTGGTTGTTGAAGTTTTGCTCGATCTGGGCGGGATCGACCTTGGGGGCGAGGGAGAGGGCGTTCATGAGGTACTGGCCGAGGGCCTGGTTGGGCTCCTCCTCCTCGTCGAGGATGCCGTTGACCCAGTCGGAGACGCGGTCGATGAGGCCGGCGGTCAGATCGAGGGAGCGGGTGAGGGCCTCGACGTCGGAGACGATGGGGGCGGCACGGTCCTCGGCATCCCGGGCCGAGGCGATGGCTTCGAGGGCGGAGCGCTCGGCACTGTCGCCTTGGACGATGTGGTGGGGCACCTGGATGAAGAGGCACGACTCGCTGGCGCGCTCGGCGTTGACGGCGACGGGGGCGGAGATGTAGGCGCGGGCCTCGACGTCGGCGGTGGGGTCGGTGCTGATGGTAAGGTGGACGGCCGGGTGTGGGAAGGTTCCGGTGTCCGGGGCGGCGAAGAAGTTCTGGATCAGGGCGGAGAAGGAGTTGAGCTCGTGGGTCGTGGTGTACCAGCCCAGGAGGGACTCGCGGGGCGACGCCCTGAGGGTGAGGGCGAGCATGTTCTTCTGGTAGTCGACGTCGACCTCGACCTGGTCCTCGTTTTCGGTGTGGGGGATGGCGAAGCAGGAGCGCACCTCTACCTCGGTACCATCTTCGGATCGGGTGCCGACGAGAGCGCCGATGACGCGGGTCGACTGGGTATCGCGGATATCACGGCGGACGGCATGGTCGAGGATGGAGAGGATGGCCTGAGTAGAGGGAAGGTTAGATACGACAGGGTTAGAGGATCAAAGGTAAGGAAAAGAAGAAGAAAACGGCCCGGCGACAACCGAGAGACTCCAAACAAAGACAGGCGACGGCTTGGACGTACTTGAGGTTGGATGTTGACGGTGAGCGGGGCAATGTTGCCTTGCAGGTTGACGGCCGCAGGCACAATGGGCCTGGACAAATGAAGGAACTTCTCAGATTCGACAGCCATGCTGGGCAGACGCCAGGGGGGGGAAGATGATGGCTGGAATATGAGGTTTTGTGAGTGGGAGTGGAGGTGAGGTGATGCGGGTACGAGGGCGGTTTGTTCCTTGTCTCTCCTGTCCTTCCCTTTTCCTTACGTTCTTCTCTTTCCCGCCTATGGTTCGCGAAAGGTGCAAAAATTGCGGTTATGGGGTTGTGGGCGAGATAAGCCACATTGATAAGGAGTGTGGCGGTCTGTGCCCCTCTGTGGCTGGAGCCGATAGGATGGGCTGGATTTGCCAAGGCGGGCTTAGTGGGGATCTAGGAGGTACTTGCTGCAAGGCTGAGAAACATTCCAACTTTTTTTTTTTCTTATCTTATCCTGTTTCCATTGGTAGTGAGAGTATCTAGTACGAAGCAGAGAAGTTCGTTGGGTCGTTGTCACGATCCTTTCGAGGCCACATCTTTTCGACTTATAATTTTTGACTTCTAAATTTCCGGCGAGACATTGAAGAACCCGGATGTAATCATGGCACCAGGAGCCAGAGGATCCCGAGGGGGCTCTCGAGGAGGACCCCGAGGAGGATTTCGAGGAGGATCTCGAGGCGGCTTTCGGGGCGGATCTCGAGGTGGTTCGCGGGGCGGAAGGGGCCGAGGCCGTGGTGGCAGAGCTAGGGGAGGTTCAATGGCTACCGAGTCATCACGTTTCACTACCAGGCTAGGAGAGAGGGAGTAAGATTGTGTTCATCTTCTCAAGGACTGAACTCTCCATGCTGACATCTCTACCAGGTCATCGGATGAGGACGACTCCGAAGCGGAGTCTCATGCTTCTGCTTCTGAAGAGGATGAAGACCTAGACCTGGATGACTCTAGCTCCGACGACGACGAGGATGGGGAGAAGGCCAACGCGCGTCCTCACTACATGACTCTCATTCAAAGTCTCACCGAGGACTCGGAGCGGAACCCAAAGAGGCGCAAACTGGACAACGGCACAGCAGCGGAAGCCCTTGAGACTCAGCAGGAACCAAGCGGGGAAGATGACGAGGAATCCGACGAAGAAAAAGACGTCGACCATGCTGATGAACCCGAGGAGGACCCGGCAGATGCTTTGGCCGAGGCAGGCTCTGAGCACGAAAGCGACGACGAAGAAGTCGAGGATGCGTCGGATCCTTTCGATGGCCATTACTCTGTGCCGGACCAGGAGCTGACCGCAAAAAAGGTCAAGGCAATCCAAGATGGGAAATGGGCGTCGAAGCGCATCGTGACGAAGCTCTCCAAGGCCGTCTGGATGCTACCAGAGGTGGACGGTGGCGCTGATGAAGCGTCGCTCCCGACGCCGATCGCGGGATCACACGCCTTGAGGCTCAAGCAGAAACTAAGTGACGTGGCGTCCCGCAAACTACCATCCTTGGACGGCCTACAGCAATCTCTCGCGCCCATCATGTTCAATTACCATGATATTTTATTTGGTGCCCGGAATGTCGGGAATGCGGAGCAACTCAGGCAGCTGACGTGCCTCCATGCTATCAACCATACCCTGAAGTACGATTACTTCTTCTCGCTCTCGTCGCTTTGTTTTGGTAGATAAAGCTAACCCGCCCACTTAGGACGCGAGACCGTATCATCAAGAACAGCTACAGGCTATCCAAGGACGAGAACTCGTCCCTCGAGCTGAGGGACCAAGGCTTTACCCGGCCCAAGGTCTTGTTCATCCTTCCGACCCGGCAGTCCTGTGCCAAAATAGTCGACATGATCGAAAACCTGCTGGAACCGGACCAGAGGGAAAACCGGAAACGCTTCGAGGACGTATATGTCGACAAGTCGGAAAAGTTCCGCGACCAGAAGCCGGCCGATTTCCTGGACCTCTTTGACGGCAACGACGACGACATGTTCCGGCTGGGTGTCAAGTTTACACGCAAGACGATCAAATACTTCTCCCAGTTCTACAACTCGGACATACTGATGGCGAGCCCGCTCGGTCTGCGCATGGCTATCGGTTCCGAGGAGGACAAGAAGGCCATGGACTATGATTTCCTCAGCTCCATCGAGATGGTGGTGGTCGACCAGGCCGACGGGCTGCTGATGCAAAACTGGGAGCATGTCGAGTACATCTTCGAGCACCTGAACCGACAACCCCGGGAGTCCCACGGCTGCGACTTTAGCCGCGTCCGGACGTGGTATCTCGAGGACTGGGCCAAGTACTTCCGGCAGACCATCGTCTTATCGCCCTTCATCACACCCGAGCTCACCGAGCTGTTCCGGACCCAGTGCCACAACTGGGCCGGCAAGGTCCGCTTCCAACCCGATTATCAAGGCCGGCTACAGCAGCTCCCGGTCCGCGCGAGGCAGACCTTCTCACGCTTCGAGTGCAACGCCATCGGGAAGGATCCGGATGCGAGGTTCGCCTATTTCACCTCGGCCATCGTGCCGTCGCTGGCCAGGCGGGCCCGGGAGCTCAAGGGCACCCTCATCTTTGTGCCGTCCTACCTCGACTTTGTGCGGGTGCGCAACTACTTTGCCACGTCGCCAACCACCGAGGCCATCACCTTCGGCACGCTCTCCGAGTACGCCGAGGCGAAGGAGGCGGCCCGGGCGCGCTCGCACTTCCTCAGCGGCCGCCACCAGGTGCTGCTGTACACGGAGCGGGCCCACCACTTCCGCCGCTACAAGCTCCGCGGCGTCCAGCGCGTCATCATGTACGGGCTGCCGGACAATCCCGTCTTCTACGAGGAGATCGCGGGAGGGTACCTCGCGAGGAGCGAGCAGGACATGAAGATAGAGCCCGGACAGGGAACCGTGCGGGTCATGTTCTCCAAATACGACGGGATGAAGCTGGAGCGCATAGTCGGGACGCAGAGAGTTGGAAAGATGATTCAGGAAAAGGGCGACACCTTTGACTTTGTTTGAGCGTTAGATTCCCCTTCTGCCGTCCGTGCCAGCTAGGTTCTGAAATACTCTGTTCCAACTTGTTTTACATACGAATAGACCATCTAGATGTACGTCCCTTGTGGCCTAGTATCCATACATAGTGATACAGTGGGGAGTGCCGTGATGCTGACACGGCAATCCGGTTCCCCTTTACAATCCCTTCATTGCACGTCCTCGCGCCAGACGGAACCAAATAAAGTGGTCGTCATCTCTTCGTCGTCTCTTTTCCTCGTCCACTTCCCTCCCCTCCCATTCAATTCCCGCCCAACTCACGCCTGATCAGCCTCGGCTCCTTTAGCCGCCCGATCCCTTTTCTTGCTTAGCTTCATCTTTTGCCTGAAGCTCTCCACGAGGCTGTCAAAGCCCTCCTTGCCGTCCCGCCGATACCGCGTCACCTTGGCGACGTTCTTCTCGGTCAGCTCGTTGAGCCGGGAAATGCCATTCTCTCGGGCCCGCGCAACGGTCTTGGCCGTCATCATAAAGCGCACATCGCGGGGGCCGTCGACAAACTCGAGGATGGCCGACGGCGCCTGGTCGTACTTGTTCCGGGGTTCGGTGCGGAGGACGCGGGTGTAGCCGCCGGGGCGGTTCATGTAGCGGTCGCGCAGCTCGCCGAAGAGCTTGGGAAGGAGTTCGTGGGGTGTCTGCGTGCGGGTGGTTGTTAGTCTAGGGTTGAGAGGTGCGAAGAGGCGAAGGGGCAAGGGGGGAGCCGTACGTAGAGAATGCCTTTGGCTTTTTGACGGGTGGCTTCGTTGTCGCGCTTAGCGAGAGTGATGAGTTTGTCGGCCAGGCGCTGGGCCTCCTTGGCCTTGGCCCAGGTGGTGTGGATGTGTTCGTGAGCGACGAGGGACGAGACGAGACCGCGGAGGAGGGCCTGGCGGGCGGCCGAGTTGCGGCTCAAGTGCCTATACTTGACGAGGCCGCCGGCCATGGTTGTAGTTTGGTGGAACTCTGTCTCGTATTGTATGTGGCCTTCGCTGTTCTATTCCGGGAGACCGAATGTGAATGGCTGATGGGAAGAGTGCCGATATGGGGAGGTTGAAGGAGGTTTGTGAAGCTGTCGCGAGGATGAAGCCCGTGAATTTTCTGGCTTCCGGGTTGCCGCTGAGAAAGACAGTTGGTGGCAGCTGCTAACTGCAGCGACATTGTCTGATGTATCTTTCTTCTTATCTCAGCAAGCTCAGAAAGCCCTGTGGGTACGTACTGCCTAGGCAAAAAAGGTCTGAGCTTGCTGAGATCACTTTCTTCGTACTTCGTACTCCAGGTACAAAGGTACTTCAATTCAATATCCACAACTCCCACGTCACACTGTATGTAGATCGGCCCGGTGCTTTTGAACCTCAACCCACACCAACCACGGGTCGAACAGCATAACGACCGAGGACAGCTTTCGTGCCGACTCAATCGCGACATGCAAGTCTCAGTACTGCTTGCACTTACACGGGGGATATCCATACAAGCTTGAATATTCTTCAATTGGGCGTCTTTCGTCAAAACATCCATTCAACTCGCGCACATCGGCGAAGACCATGGGCTTCACAACCGGTTTCGTTCGTCCATCCATCCCCACAGCCACTCCTAACTGACCTACAACTAACCGCTTCACTCAGACCGGCGGCGTGACTGCCACACTAGGTCTCGCCTACCTTGCCATCTACACCCACCAACGCAACCGAGAGCAGCAATCCGAGATTCTCCGCTCGCAAGCCCGCGTCCTCGACTCCCTTCTCGAGCCGGTGGTTTCCATCCCGCCCCCGAGAAGGTCAGAGATCGAGGCCGCCCGCCGCGCCAACCTCGTCGACGCCGCCAAGGATCGCTGGAACTCGGAGGTGGCCAATGCCGTGACGTGGGCCCAGCGCACCGACTGGACCGAGGTCCGCGAGGGTCTCGAGGACGGCGTGGGAACAGCCTGGCGCAGGGTATTCGGAGGCGAGCCCGCGCACCAGGCCGAGGCGGTCGCCCAACGCGTCGTTTCCGCCGGCGAGGAGGCCAAGGGGGCATGGGAGCGCGCGAGGGAGAAGACCCTGGCCGCCGCCGAGGCCAGGGCGGAGGAGGCGAGGGTCGGGGCCGCCAAGAGGGTCGAGGAGATGCAGAGGGCGGCCGAGCGGACGGCGGCCGAGGTGCAGGAGGCGGCTGCCCGCGCGGTCGACACTGGAATAAAAAAGGGGGAGGCCCTGCTGGATGGAGCCGCCGAGGCCATGTCGGTGCAAACCACCAGCACTGCTGACAAGACATTGACATCGGCTTCTCTTTCGCCAGTCGAGAGGGCACTGCAGCAGCGGTATGAGGCGAAGCCGCCGGTGGAGAAGAGCGTCGAGGAAGTGCTACAAGAACGGTACCTACCCACAGACGCGAAGGACCATACGCAACTACGGGGCATTTAAACGCCATGGACATGGCCGGTAGAGCGAATGTGCTTTGCGCAGTTCCTGAGGAGAGCCTGTTTGTTTCCGGTCTTGGAGGGAACATGCCGGATCACCAGTGTCGAGAAGACTGTACCACCAAGCAAACATACTATAGACGATAGGAACTTGGGTGTTTCTCCAGAATTCAATAGCGTTCTCTTCCACAAGTCCTGGCTTTGATATGAGTTTGCAATCTATTCTAGTCTCAGTTGACATCCCATTGTGGGCTGCACCGACGACGGTCATTCAGCCGTCTTTGACCTCGGATCTTATGAATGCTGTTCGTCCCTCTTAGGCCAGATGCCATGGGGAATGGGGAAGAGGCAAAGTATTGGAGATGGTTCTGGCAGGACAAGACAGAATATGGGTGTCGCAATTGGGAACACCGGAACTCTCCCGGGTATTACATTCATTCTGGCCAGATTGGCGTGGAATCAATCAAGAAAAACACATGAAGCCTCCCGTACAGCCCACATCGTACACTCCACCTAGATACACATACCAGCCATATATACAATCCTCAGCAAGTAAAAATGATCAGCTCAAGACCTGAAGCCTGATCATTTCCAGGAGACCTCGTTCCCTTGCCACAAAGAGGCCAGCCAGCGCTATCGCCCACCGGAAAAGGGCGCCCTTGAAACTGGCGGCGCCGAGCCCGATAAACAAACCAAGCCAGTAGCGCAGGCCGCGGATGGGACGACCGGCGCGGTCAAAGTTGGGGCCAGAGGGGCCCCTGCGCCTCAGGCGGGCAAGCTCCTTGGGGGAGTATGGCATGTAGCGGACACGTAGCAGCTTGTCAAGCCAACCGGGCACGGTGGCGACGCTGCGCCGGTGGGTGAAGACGTCGAACGAGGCGCGTCCGCGGTAGGCGCCCGTGCCGGAACTGCCGACACCTCCGAAGGGAAGGGTGGGGATCGAGGCGTGGGTATAGCCGTCGTTAATGGTAGCGCCGCCAGAAGTGACACTACCAAGGACTGGAAAGAGTTCAGTATGTGGTAAAAAACCAATGAGGGGGGACTTGCAACGGAGTATACAAGGAAACGACGGCAAGATACTCACTTTTCTTGGTCTCCTCTTCATTACCAAAGGCAAAGAGGGCCAAGGGAGTGGCGCAGAGCTGGTTGGCCCAGTTGATGGCTTCATCTAGGGTATCGTACGGCAGGATGGCAAAGACCGGGCCAAAGGTCTCCTCGCAAATGACAGGATCGTCAATGGAGTCCACCTGCACGATGGTGGGCTCGATGAAGAGGCTGGCCTCATCCGTCGCACCGCCCATGACGACCTCCCCCCGGGTCGAGTCGAGCATCTTTTTAATGCGCTCAAACTGGCGCTGGTTGACGATCCGAGCAAGATCAGGGCTGTTCTTGGTTCCGCTGGGGAAGAAGCGCTTGTGTGTCTCTTTGAAGGCGGCGATGAGTTGGGGGACGATGGTGCGGTCGGCGAGGACATAGTTTTGCGAGAGGCAGACCTGGCCGGCGTTGAGGGCCTTGGACCAGGCCAGGCGGCGGGCGGCAAGCTTGACGTCGGCATGGCGGGTGACGAAGGCCGGGTTGATACCGCCGAGCTCGAGGCAGACGGGGGTGAGAGTTTCGGCGGCTTTCTGGGCGATGATCTTGCCGACGTGGGTGCTGCCGGTGTACAGGATCTTATCCCACTTGACATTCAGGAGGGCCTGGGTCTCGGGGATGGCGCCATTGACGACGGCGGCGGCGGAGGGGTCGAGGGCCGTCTCGACAATCTTCCTGAGAACCATGGCGGTGTGGGGGGAACCCTCGGAAGGCTTCAGGACGGCGGTGCAACCGGCGGCGATGGCGCCGATGAGCGGCACAAGGGCGAGCTGGACGGGGAAGTTGAATGCGCTGATGATGAGGACCATGCCGAGCGGCTCCTTGCGGATGTGCGGGCGCATGAGGGCGAAGGTCAGCGGGGTATCTTCGCCGGGCTCGTCCTTGGCGAAGCGCTCGAGGTTCTTGATCATGAAGAGGCAATCATTGGTGACCCAGTCGATCTCGCTGACGAGGGCCTCATGCTTGGGCTTGCGCAGGTCGGCGTGGAGGGCATTGCAGAGCGCGGGGGTATAGTCCTTGACGGCCCAGTAGAGCTTTCGGAGCTGGACCAGGCGCCACTGGAGATCCTTGGTCTTGTTGGAGCGAAAGGTGGCACGGAGAGTATCGGTGACGCGGGAGATGTCCTCCATCGAGGTATGCTCGAACTCGGGGATTTTGAGATCCGCGGGGCCTGTCATGTTGGTCGGTGCCGTGAACTAGGTGAGGTGAAGTGATGGTAATTGGATGATAACCAGCTCTTGACCTCAAGAGTGCTGAGCCGCGAAGTTGACTTGTACCGCCGACTTTGCTTGCGACTTGTCAGACAGAACAAGGACGTCGAGACGTCAAGACGTCAAGACGTCAAGATGGCGAGATGGCGAGATGGTGAGATGGCGAGAGGACTAGACTAACAGAAATGGGTTTGATGAGGGAAAGAGGGGCGGATAGAGGCGTCGATTGAAACGAAGAGTTGAATGTAACGGAACTGAATGGAACACCTGGAATAAGACAAGGTCGTCTTAACAACAGCTACACGATGTACGAAGTATGGCAAATCGAAACAGGCGTCGTGTCTTGTGTCACGGTGATGTTCCAGTCGACGATGCATTTACTCCGCATTAGAAAGTGCCGAGGGGACAGCTAAGAAGCATGTGACTGTCACGTCACGGTCACATTGGTAACCAGCTTAGTAATATTGGAGCATGACAGTACGGTACGACGTATGCTGAGTAATACCCACGGCAGCAGTTATTCTCAGGTACTCAGAGTATGTGAATGTTGACAGCTTGTTCGGAGTATAAGTACACGGTCGATATACATGACTTGTTACACAGCTGGAAACCTCAGTTCCAGCGGATCATTTATCCCTTGCACCCTGCAGACACTCAACATGTGCCTTGCTGTGCCCTCCAACCTTCAGGTCTACCACCCTCCAGAAACAAGGGCGAATTCTCCTACCCTGTCCTGTCCCGTCCTGTCCCGTCTGCGTGGGCTGCAGGCGTAGGACATAGATAGGCTCACCTCTACAACGTCCTCTCCCTATCGTTGCTCGCATGGGTCGGTCTCCGGTACGCGGACAACATCTCGGCCACGGCCTCCTTGCTCAGCGCCTCGTGCTCCCTGGGACCAGTAGCCTTGTCGCCCTCGGTCAGCTGCGCCGCCTCCTCCCCGCCGGCGTCCAGCAGCATCGCCTGTTTCCGCACGGCCGCCAGTTCCTGCTTCCGCTCGGGCGTCATCCGCCATTCCTTGGGGAACTTGGGCTTCTTCTGCACCTTGTGGTGCCGCGTGTCCAGGGGAATGTCTTCGAACGTGTCGCTCGGGTCCTTTGTCACATTAGCATCGTATGTAAAAGACGTGTGGGGGTATCATAGTATATCGTTATCGTACCTTTGCCGTGGCAATCAGCTTGCCCACCAGCTCCGTCAGGTAACGCTTGTTCTGTGCGGCGTGGTCGAAGCTCTCGCAGCTCATCTTCACAATGTCCTTCTCGGGATTGAGGCGAGGTCCGGCCAGCTTCCTAAGCTTGTCCCGCTGCGTCGGCGTGAGGTCGAGGTCCGAGGGGGAGAACTGCACCACGACCTTCTTCTCCGCCGGGTGAAACTCGCCCATGTACGTCGTGTATCGGAACCGAAGCACTTGATCCGATGTCGGCGGCTCAAAGGGCTTGGCCAGTTCTGTGGACGAGCAGAGATGCGTTAGTTGGCGAAACAAAAGCTACGGGAAATGGCAACGGCTCAAAGGAGTATCTGGGGAAGGGTGATTGTGGGCTTGCAGGCCTTGAACATACTCGCTAGCAGCGGCATCTCCCACACCGCAACTCGGGCATAGTGTCTGTGCTCCCGAATCTCGTCCAGCTTGCCGTGCGCCATGGAGGTAATGTCATTCTCGTCAAACTCGTCGCCCGTTCCCTCCGTTATGGTGTCCGGGTCGTCCTCATCGTACCAGAACGACCGCCTGTTGGGCCGCGGAGCCGCGGAGACTAATTTGTCCTCCGAGTCGAAACCCATCTCCTTGCGGAGTTCGGGCTCCTCGCTCTCGAGGAACTTGTTCAGCGTGAGGGCGTCTCCCTCCGCGCTCCCTTCCCTCACAATCGCCTCGAGCTCCTTCAGCTCTTCCGGCGACAGATCCTCAAAGGCATCCTCAATGTGCCGGTAAGGGCTAGGTGCCGACTGGCCGTCTCCGTCTTCACCGGGTAGGTCGTTCTGAGCCCATCGCGTCTGGCTGGTCGTGAACGCTCGACGTTGGACGATGGTGCGGCGTAATGGGGTTTCCACTTTCGGGGTCGCACTGGTAGCCGCGACCGGAACCCGCCGGCATGTTCGAAGGCATAGCCTAAGGGCGTGTCCCGCAGCTGCTGACATGGTGGTGGTCGAGCAATTGCAGCTGCATAGGTCGAATGTTCAGGAGCTGTCGCGGTGCAACCTCGATTCCTAATTTCCGTCCCAGAAAATTTGGCGCGAGTTGATGTGCAAGCCACATGTGACTAAGCCACATGGATCGAGCCACATCACATCGAGCTTCCGATAAGCAGGTACCCAAGTACCTTCTTACCTCACTGCCTGCCTACCTACCTACTTCGTACATCTTCAACCTTAGACTCCTTCAACCTCACATGCCTCCATATGCCTACCTCTGGCAGTATAAAATATATGAAAGAACAGGTCTCGGCTGAGACTTGATGATGATGCACCCCATTTCCTCTTTCTGAATATACATGCTCCATCACACAATGTCTACCGTACAGACGCCCCACGCTCCGTCTCGCCATTGCCTAGTCACCGTTGGGGCGACAGCTCGCTTCACCCAGCTTCTCGCCGAGGTTCTGGGACCGCCTTTTCTCTCGGCCCTCCGCCAACACGGCTTCACCCACTTGAACATTCAATGCGGCAAGGACCTGGATTGGTTCCGTACCACCATCAGCGAGCTGTCCCCCGAAGACACCCAGGGCCTACACATCACTGGGTTTGATTTCGTCGATGATCTGACGACCGAGATGGTCAAGTGCCGAGCCCAGGCACCCTTTCGTGATGACGGCGTCGTTATTTGCCATGCAGGTAAGCAGAATTAAAAAGAAAACAAGCGGAGAAACACACGTATTGAAAAGAACCGGAGTCTCGCACTTACACCCTTAGGCACCGGAACTCTCTTGGACGGCCTCCGCGTCGGGCCCCCCCTCATCGTGGTCCCCAACCCGACGCTCAAGGACAACCACCAAGTCGAGCTCGCCGAAGAGGTCCAGTCCCAGGGGTACGCCATCTGGGGACGCCTCGGCCAGATCGACCACGCCCTCGGCCAGTCGGAGCTTCTCCGCGATAAGAACGCCCAGAAGTTCCGGCCGCATCCCGTCTCCGCGTCCGGCATCCTCCAGGAGGGCCGCCGTCCAGGGGAGCCCATCGACGTCGACCTGTGGAGCGTCAGCGCCGCCATGATGAGTCGCTATCCGGGCACAGGCGAGGGCAATCAAGTTCCCACCTTCGCGGCTATGCCGGCTGCAGAGTTGAGGAGGGAGGAGGCGAGTCAGATGGCATTGGATTAGGAATTCGCATGGACAGCTGCCGAGCTGTGATCTGTCTTGGCTACCTCTCCCACGGCGTATAGGACCAACCTATATCGTACCCAGTGGATGACTTTTAAAGCAACGCAATATGCACAAGGATACCCATTGTTTTACGGGCGTACGGATCTCTATGGCGTGGACAAAGGGGGAAAACTGTAATCGGTTGTATTTATTCATGATCGTTAGGCCGCTTGGGCTTTCAAGACCGTTACATAACTACGGCAACGCAGGCGTAGCCCAAATCTTGACAGCCGCATCCCATCCGACACTCGCAACCTTACCACCTGCTACCCACGCCACACCCGTGACACCCTCTACGTGCGCGATTTCGGCCTTGACTTTTCTCCCCGGATTGGCCACGCTGTAAATGATAACGTCCGCGCCGCGCGAACCCGACACGACGTGCGT
The DNA here is from genome assembly GCF_042370955.1 of Sodiomyces alcalophilus JCM 7366. Lineage (NCBI taxonomy): Eukaryota > Fungi > Ascomycota > Sordariomycetes > Glomerellales > Plectosphaerellaceae > Sodiomyces > Sodiomyces alcalophilus. The sequence goes on from NW_027263533.1 coordinate 5,549,215, forward strand.
GCTGGCATCGTTCCAAGCTATGCAGGTGATCTTGTTCCTGTTGTGCGCAGCCCATCGATCGGTGCACTTGCCTGCGATTTCCCACGAGCTCGTGTCGTACGGGTCGATGCTCCCATTGCCATTCCCCGCGGCCAGATACTTACCGTCCTTGGAGAACGACAGGCAGGAGATGGGGTGCGTCGACCTATCCAACGACTTGGTCTCGGACAACGTGCCGTTCGAGTCGGCCGTGTAGATTTTGACCGACTTCCCCGACCCGGTCGCCACAACGGAGCCGTGCGCCGCAATCGCACCCGGAGTGTACCCAGAACGGTTCTCGGCAACAAGCTTATCCCCTCGATACACGTCCACGCCGTCCACGGTGGCCACGAACGTGAGGCCACCCGCGACGGCGACGCCCTGGGGTTGCGACGAGAGCGACACAGCTTCCCCGACGTAGGAGCCGGTCGACTCGTCAATCGTCCTCAGCTTGTCGTCCCAGCCCACACTGACGGTCTGTCCGTCGGCTGCGGCGAATTGGGCGACCTGATTAGTGTGGCCTTGGCCCTCTACCGCGGTGCCGACTCCATTGCTCACATCCCACTTGCATACACGGCCGTCGAAGCTCCCGCTCCACAGCGTCTGTCCCTTTCCATCCGACGAGGCGCCCAGGGCGGTGATGCTCTTGTTGTGGCCCTGGATCACCTTGTGTGCCTTGTCACTGCCCTCGTAGAGGTAAAGCAAATCGCCGTCACGGTTGATGCTGATAATCAGACCGTCACTCCTGCCGTGGACCCAGACGACGCCAAATTGCTGGCCACCCAGGTTCCACGTATGCTTGGCAGGGCCCGGCTCCAGGCCCCAAAGTTTCACAGTACCATCCGTGCTGGCGGTAACAAATCTCTGACTATCCTTGGCCCACGACACGGCGAGGATGCTGCCCTTGTGTTCCCCGTCGTTGATCATCACGGTGGGTTCGCCCGTCTTTCCGTCGTAGAGCTGAATACGGCGGTCGGCGCCGACGGTGACAAGGTGAGAGCCGTCGGGCGAGAAGGCGGTGCCGTAGATGAAGTTGCTGTGGACGTTGGCAATCTTGGCGTTGAATTTGAAGGGGGCGCCGTGGAAGAAGCACATGGTGCCATCGTCGGAGACGGTCGCCGCCCGCAGTGGCCGCTGCTGCCGTAGGGCGATGGCATTGATGGCCTTGGAGTGGCCGCTGATCTCGCCGGCGGAATTGCCGCTGTCGGCCGTAATGCAGTGGCCGAACCGCTCGCTGCCTTTGCCCACGGCAATAATACGCTGCGAGTCGCCGTCCCAGGCAATATCCTTGATGGGACCCGAGATGATAGGGTACTCGCCTGCCGTGACGATATCAGCTGGGCCGCCCCTCTTCGATCCGAGCCTGTACCATACCCTTGGTGTTTACCGCCTCCACAGCATCCCATATTCTTACGTTCCCGGCTCTGTCGCCGCTGGCCACGTAAAAGCCACTGGGGGAGAACCGTGCCACGGTGGTGGTTGCATTCTTGTGGCCGTTGTACTGCTTGCAAACGGACGGGTCGTCGATGGATCGAATATAGATGGACTTGCCAGACTATTTGATTCATGTTAGAATCATACGCACCATGATGCGTAAGATGGTATTCGGACTTACGGCGTACGCTATCCGTTCGCCCTTATTGTCAACAGAGAGGGGGGTCGGTTGCAATCCCTCGTCTGTGCCCAACGGGAGGATGGCCGGGGCCGGGGCGAGGATCTTCTCGATGGTAAGAGACATTGCGTGAAAGGCGGCTGGGTAGTTCAAGTTTATAGAAAGGGTTCCATGTATGTTACCACTTGCAGAATGGCTGAAGGAAATATCCTGCAAGTCAGAGGCCTGGGGAATGTTCAGGAAGCGTTACACGCAGCAGCTCGAAACGACGTAGCGGGGTCAGTGCTGTGAGCCTGTGATGCCTGGGCAACCCGGAGGTACTTCCCCACCGAAGTCAGGGGTGGGATGACGTCGCCATTGATTATATAATCCATCCAACACTTCACCGTCCTTTCATAACCACGAAGTACTGGGAATGCACAACTTCGAGATGCACAAATCCACAGTATAAGTAAAGGGGCTGGAAGGGCCTACTAATATTGCTTCCAATTCATACGTACAACGTCCACAGCCAACAGACCAAATAACCATCCCTTTGCGTCCTCAAAGAGGACTACCGAAAACAAAACTATGCCAGTCCATACACCCGTCTCCTCGGGTCTTCCAAACGCCATAATCTATTTCACAACACTTGCGGCACGCACCGCCTGCCACCCCTGAGTGTGACGTTCGTCTATTTCTTCCTTCCCTTGGATTTGCTCTTAGACGCGCCGTTGGATTTCGTCGACGCTACGCTGGATGCCCGTGACGCCGAGGCCGAAGTGTTCTTACTGCCGGCCTCAGACTTGACATTGGCCAAAGCCTTGTTCTGCAAAACTGTTAGCACATGGCCTTCTCTTGAAAGGCATGCGTTGCATCGCTTACCTTGACCCCGTTCTTGGCCTTCTTCTTGGACGGCGCCATGCCCAAGACGCTGTCCTCGTCATTCTCGTCGTCTTCCGCGTCCCGCTTCACCTTGCCGTTAGTGACCGCCTTTTTGGGCTGAGCATCCTCGAATTCCTTAACAATCGTCGTGAGCAGCGTCTGGCACCGGCGGCTAAGCTCGGTAGGTGTCCGGCTGAGGAAGAACCAGTCGAATCGGAACAGGGGCGACTCGGTAATCTCATCTCGAATCTTTTCATACAGGCCGGGGGTGTCGATGCCCAGCTTATCTAGAAGGACCAAAAGAAAACGGTCTTCCTCTTCGGTGTACACCTTCTTATTGGTCGTAGAGACCGAGTAGTTGATCTTGAGCTGCTGCAAGGGTACTCGGTACTGCGACATCTTCTTGCGCAGGAGCTTGCGTTGATGCTCCACCTTGCGCATGCGTTCCTCGCCATCCTCAATCGTCTTGATGTACTTGTTGTAATCCGCGATTTCCTTGTACCGTTGCCAGAAGACCTTGGCGTATTGCTTCACCTCGGAAGCATCCTTGTTGTCAATGTCCTCCGCGATGCTCTCGTAGTCGTCGCGACCATACCGTCCGGAGGCGTTGATGAATTGCTGGAAGTCTCGGCGCGTCCAGTCGCCAAAGCCCTGCTGCGAGAGCTGCTGCTTCTCTTCCTGCTCTTCCTCCGTGAGAGGGGTGGCGTTGTCGATTTCCTGCTGGTCCAGGGCTCGCTCGGCCTCTCGCTCGGACAGGTTCTCGTCATCTCCGTCAGGCAACGGTACCTTGTAGCCAATCTCCTTGCGGTGATGAGCCGTTTCGCGGTCTTGAAGATCGCGCAGCCGGGGAGGGAAAAACTGCCAGTCGTGGGTGGGAACTTGCTTGGGTGCTCGCGGCGCTTTAGGCTTGGTGTCTTTCTCCTTAGGAGGATACATGGTCTGCCTGAAGTAGGCGTCCATGGAGTAGGACTGCTCCTTCCGCTCTCGCTTGGCCGGGTTGATCCAGGTCATGCCGATATCCTTCTTGTTCGTCTTGGCGAAATCTTCCCCCTTCCAGTTGTAGGCAGATTCGGATGTGAAGTTCTGCAGCTCATCGAGTCCGAGCTGCTCGTATTTGGCGTTCAATTCCTTCGTACGGGCCTCGCCGGACGCAAGAATCGCCTCGATATCGTCGTCGTCCACCTCTGCTCCCTTGGAAGCCAGGAGCCCACTAGCCCCTTTCGTCTGGAACACCTTCTCGGCACCATGCTGAATCATGGACAGGAGCTCGTCTTTGTTGGCGGCAGCCTTGGCAGCCGTCTGCGCCCGGCCTTGCTGAATGACGAGCTGATCGAGGCGCAGCTTCTGGGCTGCTCTCTCCAGCACCTTTTCCTCGATGGCGTTGTCCGTCACAAACCGGTACACGACCACCTGCTTCGTCTGCCCGATACGGTGCGCCCGGTCCATGGCCTGCAGATCAGCCTGCGGGTTCCAATCGCTGTCGTAGAGAATCACAATATCCGCCGTGGTCAAGTTGATTCCCAGCCCTCCGGCGCGCGTGGTCAGAAGGAAGACAAACTTTTCAGACCCGGGCTTGTTGTATTCGTCAATGGCGGCAATGCGATCCTCGTGGGCGGTGCTTCCGTCGATACGGCAGTAGTCGTACTGCCTGAAGACACAGTAATCTTCCAGGATATCCAGCAGACGGCTCATCTGGGAGAAAATGAGGACACGGCTGCCCTGTTTCCGAAACTTGGCCAAGAGTTTGTCCAAGATGACCATCTTTCCAGAATTCTGAATCAAATGCTCGTCCGTCGTGTAGGGGGGTCCCGGCTCGGCGCCCTCAAACAGATAGGGGTGGTTGCAGCATTTCCGAAGCTGCATGACAATGTTGAGGAGTCTCGTCTTGGACTCCCGCTTGCCACCGGCACCGTTGACAGCATCGATATCCTTTTCCAAGATTTTCTGATACCATTTGACCTGCATCTCCGACATGCCCAGATACAGATTGACTTCCTTCTTCGGCAGCAGGCTCTTCTCGACGTCGCTCTTCACTCGGCGGAGCAAGAAGGGCCGGAGTACTCGATGAAGTTGCTGAACGACCGTATCTTGATCCCGGTCCTGGCCGGAGAACCACTGATCGAATGCCTCCGAGTCGCCAAACACGTCGGGGAGGAGGAAGTTGAGCAGGGCCCAGAGTTCGTGCAGGTTGTTCTGAAGAGGCGTTCCCGTGATGAGCAGCCGGTTTCGCGAGTTGAAGAGGCGAATAACCTGAGCGAGAGACGACTCCTCGTTTTTGATGCGATGCGCCTCGTCAATGATGATGTACTCCCATGCGAACTTTTTCAGATGCGTCTTTTCGCGTAGAATCATCTCGTAGCTGGTGATGCAAACGTCAAACTTTTCCTCGACAAGACGATCGTTGATCAGCGCCTGCCGTTCGTCTTTCGCGCCCTGCAGCACCAAGACGTTGACGTCGGGTGTCCACCTCGTAAACTCTCTGTGCCAATTGTCTAGCGTCGATTTCGGCACAGTGACGAGATGGGGGCCCGTGATGCCCATGATATGCCGCAAGTACCCCAGGAACGAAATGGTCTGCAGTGTCTTTCCTAGACCCATCTCGTCGGCCAGAATGCCGGAGATGCCGTTCTCGTGCAACGAGATCAGCCAGTTGAGGCCGGCGACCTGGTAGTCCCTCATTTGGCCATTGATAAAGGGTGGTGACTCGCGGAACACGGTTTCTGCTGACCCGCCTTGCTTTTCGTCGAGTAGAAGCTCGGCATCCTCTTCCGCCTCGGTCCGTCGATGTCTTCCGCCAGCCGCGCCGCCCTGACGCGCTCCGCCTCTCCTGTTATTGGAGGCTTCGCCGTTCTGCCGGTCGATCTCCTCCATGATCTCTCGAATCTTGGGGTTGGGGTTGGTCTCGATAAAGTGGCGGAAAAGGTCGGTTAGTCCTAGAAGATAGCGAAATCTCCGTAAAGTATCCTCTTCCTACGAGCACACTGCAGTCAGCACTACGGCTTTTTCAGAAACAAGGAAAAATATCCGCATCACGCTCGTTCGCCGGGCCGCAGTTGACTTGCCTTGGACTCTCCCAGGCGGTCATGTTTCTTGCCAAAGATACTGCGGCGAAGCTGATTCGCCTCTGTTCGCCTCCGGCGGCCATCCGTAACTGGCTCACCAGCGACGCTACTTTCTGTTGTGTTGGGGTTGGTGTCTGAGTCGGTATAATCCGGCGTCTCGTCGACTTCCTGTTGGATCCAGTTAGCAAGCAGGATATCTAAGACAGCGGACTAATGGGCCAGATAGATCATGAGGTCTCTTACCATGTTGTCTGTGTGATGGTTGTCCGGTGCGTCGGACATTGACGCGTCTGTATCAACGGCTCTGGGCCGGGACCGAGGCGCCATGATGACAATAAATGGCAGGGTCACTTAACGCGACCAAGACGCGCTCCGATTGCTGCCGTGTGGAATACGCAAGGGTACGGGGGTAGGATCCGGTTGAGAAGTTTGACGGGGGAGTCGAGTCTGGGATGGAAGAGGAGACTCTAAGAAGGCGTGGAGAAGGTCGCGCGAAGGGAAATGTGGAGGAAGGAAGGTCAGGAAGACCAAACGCCGCATCGAATAACGATCAAAAGCTGTACCTACACTAGATAATTCAGCAGGTACCGGCGCCACGAACGGAGCGGGTACAAGGTAGAGACTTGAGGTGGTCCAAGCGCCCTGCTGCCCCAAGTCCAGGTACTTAGTACGGACCGTTGCCGTGGGGGCACGTTCTGTATGATAGAGACATTCCGATTGGATCATGACTGTGGCATAAGCCACATGATGGTGGGCCACGCTGCGGTGATGCTGTGGTCACGTGGCGTAAGGGAGATGGCGCAATATCTCCCCCGTTTAGATAGCCACAACGCTCCATGTTATTGACGAGGTGGCTTTGTTGTGAAGACTCGAGAAGATCAAGTGGAAGAAGGCAGTGAAGATGAAGATTTGAAATAGTTGCCCATAACTCCTGCGCTGCTACGTAGTAAAGACTTGTCATTATTGTTGTACGAGGTCGACTATACAAACTTTGCCAGTTCCAGTCTCACTGGAGTCGTTGCCCGGCCTTTTCAGAACTACGTTGTACATACCATATAACCCCTGTTTTATTGTGTTAAAGGTACTTTCGCGGTTTACCCTTTTAGGAAATTCAAAAAGGTTCGAGAAACGTACCTTTACTAACAGCACCTATATACATATAATACAATCCATATTCGTAACGTATTCGTACGTTATATATTATCCCGGATTCGATTCTAATCCCCAGTTAATATCAGGTTCGAACAGCGAAAATACCAGCTAAAATAACTGTCCGGTCCCCGAGCAGTCCCAGCAAGAGAAGAAGGACGAGGGCAAGGACGATATCAGTTACGTCATACACGTTAAGGAGCTACAAGTTGGACTGATAGGGTACTTAGTCCCCCTTGTTCGGTACATCCAAAACCTGCATTTCACATAGAAAATGCCTTCTTTCAATGTATCTACCTGTACTCTATCCGCTTATTATCGTGATACTATTGGTCTATTTGGATCCGCAAGTACACCACACACAATTAAACAGGGGTTGGGGTGTACGAATACGTCCCCATAGCCCCCTTCTTTTTAATTACTTCGTACCTGTTCGTACTCTGCTCAACCCGGAACTCGCAACTTGTTCCACTTGCTGATATACGCCGTTTACTGCCACGTATGACACGATTGTTGCGCTCCAAGTGCCACTGAGCTTGATACCAATTAATGTCAAGCCACGTCTTGATTCTCCCGGGTTCCTGGAAGAAGCAAAACCTCATGTAATCCTAGGAAGTACCGGTACCTGGCGTGTCTTCCTCACAGTACAGATACAGTATGAGCCGGGAATTCGTACCTCCGATCCATTTTCTGGCAACTGCCAAGAATCACTTCACCTGACTGCTGGCTGACGAGGGATGACGATTTAGCAATACGTCGCGCCTAGCACTATTTTCCTAGCTATATGCTAAATGGACGTCTTGAGGGCTTTTCTGCTTTCCATCTACGGATAAGTGCGTTATTTCGATTTTGACCAGGAATTTCGCCGACGTGTTTCTCTTCACATTGTCATATGCGCAACAAGGTCACTTTCCCGTCATTGCCGTCCAACGTGGTCCCGGTCCCTGTGGCTGCTATCCACTTTCGGTGCTGTGGCGATAGGCCGCAACCCCCCACCACGGCATCCACTCCACATCTGAGCATTCTGTGACCCATTGAACCGACTACCAAGGAACATCACCACCCTATTTTCACGAAGAATCAGCGCAGTAAGTGCATGACACCTATCTCACAAGACGACAGCGCTAATGATCTGACCCCAGACAGTCACCGTGTCGAGACCACACCCCAGAATGGAGTCCATGAGGAGCCTCAACACTTCGCTACCGGGGAACTCGAGCCAAAGGCAAGCCGCTGTAAATGACTCTCCCGAACAACTCCTCGACGCCTTCAAGGCAGCCGCTCTTTCCGTCACAAAACTGTACAAGACATCTGCGGCTAGCCAGTCCAAAGCCCGCGCCGACGGCTACCAAGACTGTCTTGACGACCTCCTGACGTTCCTGGATCGGGAAAACATCGGCGTCGATGACGGCGAGGGATGGAGGATCCGCAAATGGGCAACGGAGCGGTTGGATGGCAGAGAGTCGCCATCACAGGCCGTCGATAGCGAGGACGAGGCCGACAAGGCCGAGACGGCATCGTCTCCGGACCTGGCCAGGATAAACAGCGGCCCACATTCGACAACCACGCGAGAAGGGAACCCGACGAGGACCGACTCTGCGCCGCCCACGGTTTCTGCGGTGGCCCCTCCCACAGAAGGACCGGCTCCCATCGTCGTCCCCAGCCTAGACGCCTTTACGTTTCAGTCCGCCCACCCCTTTCCGCCCCAGGACACGTACATGAATTTCGCCAACCTCGACCTTTCCGACTCGCGTTCGCATGATTCGTTGCCGCCGCATACCGGCGCCAACGCGGCGTCTGCCACGACAACCCGGACCACCAGATCACGGCAGCACCCCGGCAACGGGCCGAGACTGGCGGCGCGGCAGGGGAGCCAGCTCGGCCGCGGGGCTGGGTCCAAGCGGAAACTGAACTTTGCGGAGATTTTCGACCTCGGCAGCCTCGGCTACGACAAGAACATGTTTGGCGGCGGAGGCGGCGGGAAGAGAAGCCGCCATCTCTAATTTCTTTTTCTTTTTTGGAACATATATCTTTGGCCTCTTCGGTTAGGGGAGGCCAATACGTGCTGCGCTGCGCGCGCGAAATGCAGCACAGCACAGCAGCAAACGGATTTTTCACGGCTGCGGCGAACGGTTGGCATCAGAGCGCATAGCATCAGTTTTTCAAGCATAGATGACCAAGGCAGCCCGGAGTGAGCGGCGTTGGGACGATTCATGGGATGGATGCTTTTGCGGTTGCTGGGTACCATGACATTTATTAAGAGGCCAGCGGGGGGAAATACGACGTCAACGAACTTACGTTTCTCCCGTTGCGCAGTTTGATATCCATTCGGACTCAATGGCCATTTCTTTTGGAACGAGGTTTAGGTCATGCATGTAGCTAGTAGCAAAGCAATTCATTTTTTGTCACTTTCCAGCCGACTATTGAAACGTAGGACTCAGGGATAATATGAAAAGAGAACAAAAGGCCCTTGACTTGGGATTTGGGATGGTTCCGAGGGATATCAAGTAGAGAAACAAGGGACGGTTGGAATGTGAGAGCTAAAGAGGTCCGTATGTTCTATACCGACATCATCCGAGTTGCGTGAAATGGGAGTAGTATTTGTAAATGAGGGTGTTATTTCATGACTTGAACAGCATGAAGAGGACGGAACAGCCTGAAGACTGACAGGCTTGCCACGAAACGGTGGGAGAATACGGCCTCGGATTTATAAGAAAAGTCTTTTTCCTGCGTGTGCGACATAACCCAAACGTGTCACCCGACCATGATGGCTATTGACGGTTAAATATCCAGTTTGTTACGTCTTTCGCGTCGATTCCAACGTTCTCGGTACCGTGGCTCGTGGGTGGACGTCAACAAAATATGAATATCGTCTATCATGGGCGAACATCATCACCCCGGATGAGAGCCCTTCCATTTTGGTGCCCACCCTAAATTACAAAACATCCCAGCGAACGGAACTGACCTTCCCCCAACGCGATTCGTAATCCCAAAACGCCGTACCATGCAAGCTTCCCGAAAGGCGGCGACGACGAATCGCCCAAGGAGAACGAGTGTGGAGAGAGTAGTGCATCGGCTTCACAGACGGTTCTGTCTATCCCTCTCCACCTCGTACATGAAGTCAAAGTAGCCCTTGTCGAACATGTGGACGCGGACGTAACCGTCTTCTCCTCCGCTTGCGTAGCCCTTGCCGGTGGGATCGGCTGCTACGGTGTTCTGGGTAGTAAGGGCGTTAGGAAACGGGTGATCGACCTGGTTTGGGGGGAAAAAAATGACACGGCCAACATACCAGAGGGCCAAAGTGGCCTCGGACACGACCAATCTCGTCCTCGAAGATCTTGTGGTAAAAGCGGGCTTCGAATTTGCCCTGTCTTGCGGAGGTGGTGGTGACATCCATGGCCGCCTGACCACCACCTAGAATGACAAAGTCCTTCTTGGGAGTGATGGCCGCGCTGTTTAGCGGTGTGTCGGCGACGTACGTCTTGAGAACTTCCAGGTCCTTGGCAGTGATGAGCTAGACGGAAAAAGATAAAGTCAGTTGCAAGTCGTACGGGTCGGGTCACTAGAGCAAAATAGATTCCAAGTCAACGAACCTTGGCAGTCTTGTCCTTGCTGGCCGTGATAAAGTATGTGCGGTCCTTGGACCACTGTAGGTCGGTCACGGGGGTATTGAGCTCGTGCACCGCGACGTTGTAGAGAAGATCGCCGTTCTGTGAGAGAAAGTGCGTGAGCCACGGCCTCCATTATGGAAGAGGGAAAACAGGGTCTCAGTTACGTACCTTGGCGTCGTACTGTGATACGGAGCCATCCTCGTGGCCGGCAATGATAAACTTGGACAAGTAGCTCCATCCAGCGACTGTGGCCTTGCTCTCATCGCAGACAATGGTAAGAACCTTTTCGTCGCTCTGTTCGGCCTCGACATCCGGGTTGATATCGACGACGACGATGCTGCCCAGGTAACCCATGCGCTTCTCGGTGACGCCCAGCAGCTTGGTGCCGTCCTCGTTGAACTCGACGCGCTTGACGGCGGTGGGAAACTCCCAGGTCTTTAGGTTCTTGCCCGTCTTGACGTCCCAGAGGCGCATGGTGTTGTCGGCGGAACCCGAAGCGAGCAGGGTGCTGGTGGGGTCGACGTCGACGGTCCAGATGGCGCCGACGTGGCCGTGGTAGGTGCCGAGACGCTCGCCATTGTGCGCGTACCAAGCACAGATGTGCTGATCCTTTGCCGTCGAGAAGATGAGGTCACCGTCGATGTTGTACCTGTTTCGGCGACATTAGATTTGGCGGGGGACTTCATATTTGTGACTACGAGCCTACCTGATCTGGGTGAGCGCTCGCTCGTGGCCAGCTAGGAGAACGGGCCTCATGTTGAATCTGTTTACTATAAAAAAAAAAGGAAATGTAGAAAACAAAAGGATCTGGTAGGTTCGAGGGGTGGAGGCGTGGGAGGTTCGCCGTGTTCGTCTAGAGTCGGTCGTTGTATGTCGTCGTGCCGCAGAGCTGAATTTTTGGCCCTCACAAGTCCAGCAATGGGCGTCGCTGGTTGTGGGTTTCGGTGGGGCACAGAATTCCGTCACCCACGGGCCACACCCCGCGATGGTTCGTTTTCCCCGTTGTTTTGCCGTCCAGGCACTTCACTTCCCTAATCTCACACCGCCTTTCCCAATCCGTCGTAGTGCTGTGCCAGGCGAACCCGAATTTGAGTCACTGTTGGCGCTGGTTACGTAAGACTCCCACGTAGCTTGGCGGCGTTGACCCTACCCTGCCGCTACGAGACGCCACTGCCCATGCAGACATTCCAACACCACAATGAACCCTTGGCCTTTTCCCTTCACAAGCGAAAGTTTTCAGACAGGAGGCCAATCCTGGATTGGCTTGAGTCATTATCTTGCCATTTTCCCCTTGTGCCCTTTCAGCCTCAGACTTTTTCCATTCGTAATCGGGACCTCAAGGAAGAAACCGGCGAGGTTGCTCCACTCGCAGGGGACATGACAACGGGAATTGACCCTGGGTCTTGACGCCTCGGCGAAGCAATCAATGATGGACCCCTTCTTCTTTAAAGACAGCCTTGTTTTTCTTTTGTTGATAACATAGATGCACCCATTCCTTCCACCAGGCAAAGCATAATATTGTGCTTTGTTTGTCACTCTTTGCGTCTCATTCTCTTGAGCGAATAGCCAATCCTCGACACTCGAATCTCTCGCTGTCGTCCTCGTCACTCGTCTTTTGAAGACATTGGAATTGAGACACTGCGCCCACCGTTCTCTCACACCGTCTTCTCTCCGGTCGACCAATGCTTCGGTACTAGTCGTTCAAAGGCATATTGCATTTGCATTGTTCTTTTTTGTCGAACAGGATTTCGACTGTCGCAGCGATTTGAGACACGACGTGCAAAAACTGCAAAAAAGAAGACTGGACAGAATGGCCTCTCGTCAGCTCTCGTTCAACCTGTCTCGCTCTTCTCGTCGGGAAAGGGCCATGCCGACAAGCCTAGCCACAGCCCTAACGGGATTGGATGGCTATGCCACGGTCAGCCTCGGTAGACTAAGTCGGGACCTGCAGCACCACACGACTCGGGCTCTCGCAGCCAACGTGAAGGTCCCCTCGAACCAGCGGGAATTGTCACGGGCCAGAGGAGGTCGTCTGACAAATCTCACCAATTCCAATCATGGCCGGTGCCCCACCTCCAATTGCTGCCCGCCGCCGCCCACTTTGACTTGCACCCCGCGCTCCTCCTCCCACCACCACCACCACCACCACCTCACATCACCTCATGTCAAACCCGCCAAGGCACTCAATCTGTCCTCCTCCTCCTCCTCCTCCCTTTTATCTACTACTCCCATCCTCCCCAAGTGGAACCGAAATCCCATCTCCCTCAATTCATGCGCCAGCAGTCGGTTCTCTAGGTCTTTTTCGACATCGCACACAGCCATGGCTGCCACCAAGATTGATGGCACGGCCATCGCTAAGAAGATCCGCGAGGGCTTGGCCGCCGAGATCCTCGAGCGGCAAACCGTCAATCCGAGGTTCCAACCGTCCCTGAAGATTATTCAAGGTATGTCTCGTCCATACCCGGCGAATTGTTGCTCTGAATTCGAGACGCTGTACCGGTTTACTGACCAATATTCCCCAACAGTTGGCGACCGATCCGACTCTTGTATGTTTTGCTCTGGGCGATGCCTGCCTGCCTACTCTGCTCCTCTTCCCCTCATCTCCCGTCCCTGTCCTACCCTTCCCTCCTAGGGATGATACCTGTAGAGACGCCGTAACTTACATTGTCCCAGCCACCTATGTGCGAATGAAGCTGAAGGCCGCCCAAGAGGTACGGACTCCCTTTTTTTTTTCGTTGTCAATGTTTTTTCCTTTCTTAAACCTAACAAACCTTCGTCAGGCCAACATTAACTGCGAATTGCTGCATTTCCCTTCGTCCATCTCCGAGCCGGAGCTCCTCGACCAGATCTATCGCCTAAATGACGACCATTCCGTCCACGGAATTCTGGTGCAACTCCCTGTGCCGGAGCATATCGACGAGTACAACATCACCTCGGCTGTTGCCAATGAGAAGGACGTCGATGGCTTTGGCGCAAACAACATTGGAGAGCTTGCCAAGAGAGGGGGCGAACCCCTCTTCATCCCCTGCACCCCCAAGGGTGTCATGGTCCTCCTGCAGGAAGCCGGCGTCGAGCTCAAGGGCAAGAATGCTGTCGTCCTCGGACGAAGCGACATCGTTGGCAGCCCCGTTAGCTACCTCCTCCGCCATGCCGACGCAACCGTGACCATCTGCCACTCCAGGACCACAAACCTGCAAGACCACCTCAAGAACGCCGACATTGTCGTTGCCGCCATGGGGCAGCCCGAGTTTGTCAAGGGCGAGTGGCTCAAGCCGGGTGTCGTCGTCATCGACGTCGGCACCAACTTTGTGCCCGACGAGACCAGGAAGTCGGGCCAGCGCCTAGTGGGCGATGTCCACTACGAATCCGCCTCGCAGGTGGCCTCGCACATCACCCCCGTGCCGGGCGGCGTGGGTCCCATGACCGTTGCCATGCTCCTGCGAAACGTGGTCGACGCGGCCGCCAAGTCGTTCGAGCGGCAGAAGCAGAGGAGCATCGTCCCGCTCCCCCTGCACCTCAAGGACCCCGTGCCTTCGGACATTGAGGTATCGAGGAGCCAGACCCCCAAGAAGATTGCCCGGCTCGCCCGGGAGATCGGCGTCGCCCCCCACGAGCTCGAGCCCTACGGCGCCTACAAGGCAAAGGTCAACCTGGACCTCCTCAAGAGGCTCGAGCATCGTCGGGACGGCAAGTACGTCGTCGTCACGGGCATCACACCGACCCCGCTGGGCGAGGGCAAGTCGACCACGACCATGGGCCTCGCCCAGGCGCTGGGCGCCCACCTCGGTCGCCTCACCTTTGCCAACGTGCGCCAGCCCAGCCAGGGACCGACATTCGGCATCAAGGGCGGTGCGGCGGGAGGCGGCTACAGCCAGGTCATTCCCATGGATGAGTTCAACCTTCACTTGACGGGCGACATCCACGCCATCACCGCGGCCAACAACTTGCTCGCCGCGGCCATCGAGACGCGCATGTTCCACGAGAACACGCAGGCCGACGGCCCACTGTACCGTCGATTGGTGCCCGCCAAGGGCGGCAAGCGGGAGTTTGCCCCCGTCATGCTCCGACGTCTGAAGAAGCTGGGCATCGACAAGACCAATCCGGACGACCTGACCGCCGACGAGATTCGCCGGTTCGCTCGGTTGGACATTGACCCGGAAACCATCACCTGGCGCCGCGTCCTCGACGTCAACGACAGGCATCTGCGAGGCATCACGGTGGGCGCGGCAGCCACGGAGAAGGGCCAGACGCGGGAGACGGGTTTCGACATTTCGGTCGCCAGCGAGTGCATGGCCATCCTCGCCCTGAGCACCAGCTTGGCCGACCTTCGGGAGAGGCTGGGCCGCATGGTGGTGGCCAGCTCCCGGAGCGGCGACCCGGTCACGTGCGACGACATTGGGGCGGGTGGTGCCCTCACGGCGCTGATGAAGGACGCCATCAAGCCCAACCTGATGCAGACCCTGGAAGGCACGCCCGTCTTTGTGCACGCCGGGCCCTTTGCCAACATCAGTGTCGGCAACAGCTCCATCATCGCCGACAAGCTGGCGTTGAAGCTCGTGGGCACGGAGCCGGACGAGGACCACAGCGAGAAGGCGGGCTTCGCCGTGACCGAGGCCGGTTTCGACTTTACCATGGGCGGCGAGCGCTTCTTCAACATCAAGTGCCGCGCCTCGGGGTTGGTGCCCGACGTGGTGGTGATCGTTGCCACGGTGCGTGCGCTCAAGGTCCACGGTGGCGGTCCGCCCATCGCGCCGGGTGCGCCCCTGGACCCGGTGTACAAGGAGGAGAATGTGGACATTCTCCGGGCGGGCTGCGTGAACCTGGCCAAGCACATTAGGAACGCCAAGTCGTACGGCGTTCCTGTGGTGGTTGCCATCAACAAGTTCTCGACCGACACGGAGGCCGAGATTGCGGTGGTCCGGGAGGAGTCGATCAAGGCGGGTGCCGAGGACGCGGCGCTGGCGGACCACTGGGCCCTGGGCGGCCAGGGAGCCGTCGAACTGGGCAAGGCCGTCATCGCGGCCAGCGAGAAGCCCAAGGACTTCAAGCTGCTCTACGACCTGGACGGTACGGTGCAGGAGCGTATCGAGGCGATCGGGCAGAAGATGTACGGCGCGGCGGCGGTCGAGTTCAGCGAGCTCGCGCAGAAGAAGGTGGACCAGTACACCAAGCAGGGCTTCGGCAACCTGCCGATTTGCATTGCGAAGACGCAGTACTCGCTGTCTCACGACCCCAACCTGAAGGGAGCGCCGAGCGGTTTCACGGTGCCCATCCGGGACGTCAGGATGGCCGCAGGTGCAGGATATCTGTAAGTGCCATTCGTATGTGTTGAGGAAAAAGGACAGCACTGACAAGATTTTATAGGTACGCTCTGGCGGCGGATATCCAGACGATTCCCGGACTGCCGACGGCGCCTGGTTACCTCCACGTGGACGTCGACGTAGAGACGGGTGAGATCCAGGGTCTATTCTAGAACGGGACATTGGCGCGGCATGATTACGGGGCCACTTGATGGCGGGGACTATTTCGGATCGGGACGACAAAAAAGGGACGGCATTTTCAACACAACAGGCGCGCCGGGGCTTAGATCTGTTTCAACAATGATACCTCTGTCTCAGCGCTATTTTATTTTATTGTCATTTCAGAGGATAGGGAAGGACGAGAGACAAAGAGAAGAATATCTAGATAAATAGATGGAAATGTTTCCACACTGCCGATTTTAGTAAGGTGTTGGTAGGGCGGGTCCATGGGGTCCATGTCTGAAAGAAGACCTTGGCGGTGTAGACGCAACGACGTCGGCCGTGCTGACTCTGGGCCAGAACGAGCAGTGTTCGAGGAAGAGAAGAGGTGTTCCTTGGTGTCGCGTGGTTGGCTTCTGCAGCGGCGCATAGTATTACGGAATTGGCACCGTCCATAGGGTCTTCGTCTTGGGCGGCACCCTCGCTACCACATCTGTCAAGATGCAGTTATAGTGGACAAGATGGGTCTGCGCATGACTTGTCGATTACTACTCCAAGTTCCTTAAGGCTAGGTAGGAGGGTATATTTTGACATCAAGGACCAGTCTATCCAGACTCAGTCTTTGCGCTGCCTTTTTCATCATGCCTACCTAGGGCAGATCCTCATAAGGCAGCTCCAAGTCCAAAGCATACCTCAACAGCGTACTTAACCTCGCCAAAAGGTTAATGACATTCTCACTATTCTCGCCTTGATACTCATTCCTCGCGTTGGTGACCCATCGCCGCACATGATCTTGCGCAGTCCTCACCGTCTCCTGCAGCAGATCACGAATAAACTCATCCCAAGCACCAACAAGGTCATCCGAGATACCGGTTAGCCCTTGATGGAAGTCTTGGAGGCGTTCAAGCTCGACACGTATGTCGTCGACGACAGCGACGAGGTTGCCCCAGACGGTCGGGTCAGCGAGGTAGTTGATGGCGACGATGGGCTTTGTATGCAGTCAGTGTTTGTTATACTATACTATATGAGAAGATGATGAACTTACGTCACGGAGAAGCGCGATGAATCGCTCGTAATGGTCAATGTCTCCCATGGCAGTATTCATGTGGTTGTCGCCGAGCCAGTAGGTCCAGCCTCTGCCACTGGTGTCCTGTCTCCAGAGCTGCCCGTAACGTCAGGAACAAACACAGATAAAGTGACAATGGAGACCACATGCAGATTACTTACGGCCGATTTGACCATGTTCAACCCTCCCTGCGCGAGTACCATGTACTGAGTGTTCTGCTCGCTACCCAGAGCATTGAAAATCCGCCTGAGAGGTTCGTCGGAGATTCCACCACCAGGCATCTGGGGTGGCATAATGGTATACCGTCCCTGAAGAGTACGGCGTACAAGACTGTCGCTGATGGGGCCGCTCGTCATCCGACGCCCAGACGGGAGGTTGCCGGCCAGTGCGTGCGTGAAGAATTGAGCTATGGTATGCAATTCAATGATGTGCTCAGCTGAGAATTCTTGTTAGTACGCATCCCGTAACTGATGTGAGATATTGAGATTGATGTTTTATAGTTCAAGACTGACCATGAACGCCGCCTTGCCCCGGTCGGCGATTGACAACGCGTGGGTACACCTCGATGCAATCATCTTGAGGATATAAGTAGACGTTGCTCCAGATCGGGTGGTTTGCGTTCCAAAAACTGTGAGTCGCGGGATAATACTGTTCAATGATGTGAGTCCAAGAATCCATTGATGTAATAAATCTCAAGGGACACTGGATCGAAGAAACGAACCGGTTCACTCTCAATCGTCATCACCGTACCGTCAGGAAATCGGATTCTGTAAGTCCTGGGTTGACCTGGAGTAGGACGTGCCGCGGCCAACGAAAAGAAGTCGTCGTCGTCTCCATCAAAGCCGGCCCCTTCCTGGTCGTCGTCGGGGATAGAGTCCTCACTGGCGCAGTGGTCACCCCCTCCGGGACAGCAAGCGTCGGTATCGCATTCACAATTATTCTCTGTTGTGCCCCCAACCCAATTGTTGAAGTCTCCCATGTGGCAGGCAATCAAGTACGCCAATTGATCGTACCCGTACCTGTAGACGGCCTCCTCCTCATCAATCCAGTCTTGGAGGTCATCCCACTCGAGGTTGGAGTAGCGGTTCGGCACAATATCGTTCCAGATGGCCCTCTGATTCATTGTTGCAGTTCCGAGCAAGAGCTTATAGACCAGGCTCTTGACCTCATCTTGCTGGAAACTTCCCCAGCTCTGACGAGTCTGCAGTTTTCGGGGCTCGGAAGTGTTGAGCGCGCGTGCGTGCGTCGTGATGCTCATACGCATGGAATTAAAAGTGAAGCCGCCACCATCCTCCGAGCAAACGGGATCATCCAAGAACGATTCCAGTGCATTACGGTAGACCGCATCGAGCGACGACTCTCTCTTGGTAATCGTCGAATGCTTGGGAATGCAGCATTTGGCTCTCGCACCGCGCCGACAGTGGAACGAGCCGTCCTTATTCCAGCGGCCATCCATGGCGACCCTAACGCGGTCACTCGGGCATCCGCTGCGGCAGTAGTCCTCATCGTCCGTCCCAGGACCAAGGTTGTTGTACCACTTGCAGTCGTCCCATTTCTTGTCGTCTTCTTGGTCGCAACAGTATTTGCGCTCTTGTATCTTGATCGTCCCATCCTCCCAGGACCATTGTTCCACGTTGCAGACGGCGCCGCCGCTGCCCGTTGGCGAGCGAGCAACCTCGTCGTGGCCGCTGCTACACTGACCCCACATACACATGGGTGCCTCGGCCCAGTCGCACTGATCGTAGAGATCCATACTCTTGCCACTGGTCGTGCAGCAGGCGGCTTGGTATTTTTGGTTGTTGCAATGCTTCTTGAGCGAGCCGACTTCCAGCGTCCCCTCGGGACAAGTGGGATCGCATTTACCATTGTTGTGTTGGTACCAGCCGCACGTGGGCGTGTTCCCTTCCGGAGGACAGCACAGCTCGTGCACGCCCTCCGAGCAGTACGAGTCATCCACCATGTACTCGTTTGTGCGAGCCTCTCTATCTTTGCGCATCATTCGGATCCAACCCGGTGGACACGTCTGGCCGCAGTTTGTCCACTTACACTGCGGATGCTTGGTCACGGTCCTAATCAGACCATCGTCGTCCTCGGGGTCTTCGATGAAGACACCTCCAGGCAGCGAGGTGAATTTGCGTCCAGCTGCCTTGCCGATGGCTCTTGAGTACTTGCCATCAGACACATCCTGAGAGACAGCCCAGACCATGACTCCGCTCAGGCATTGCTCTCGGGCAAAATCAGCCTTCATCTGTAATGTGTCCTCGTCGTCGTATGCAACCCACTGGTTGCTGTCAAAGGTGAGGATCTGAACAGCAGCCTCTTCGTTGAGAGTGGGTGTTCTTCCGGTCCTCTCCATAACATCCACAATCTCCGACTGAATCATGACACCGATCTCGTTGCTGCATGGTTGGCGAGGAGCGCCAGACTCGTAGGTGCAGCCAGGGGAAAGGCAGTTTGGGCTAGTGGCAGTGAAGGCACGGCCATAGAAACCAGTGCCGAGAACAACCTTATCTGGGTCAATGTTATTGCGCCAGAGGAGGTTCATGGCTTCCTTGATCTCGGTCAAGTTGGTATGCGCGTTCAGATAGGGACCAACCCATTTGTTGGTCTTATCCCACGTGCCATGGAGATCATAGCTCATGCTAGTTTGTAAACTGATTAGCAAGTTCTTCTTGTACTACAAAAGGTCATAAAGCTTTTGCAATTGAGACGTACATGTTGAAGAAATCAACGTGCTTCTCAAGCTGAACAATGTCGAAGTGCTGTAGATACCCTGAACAGCGTAAGTAGGGACCATGCAGGCACAAAAACCAAACACTATCATACTCACAGAAAGAGGCTGGCAGTGTCAACGTCACCTCATCTCGGCCACCAGTAGCCTTAAGAGCCTTCTTGAGGTTGGCCAAGAACTTGGGAAAGTTCTCAAAGTCCTCGTCACGACCGCTGCGGTCCTTGGCCACGGGATACTCCCAGTCCAGGTCAACGCCATCAAAATCATATGTCGACATCATACTAATGAGTGACCTGATGAAAGCTTTCTGGGCAGACTCGGACCGAGCAATGTCGGAGAAAGTGGTGGCCGTTGGGCCGGGGTCATTAAAGGTCCATCCTCCGATGGCAATAAGGATCTTGAGGTCAGGGTCAATCCGCTTCAAGGATGCCAAGCGCTTATATAGCTTGATATCCGCAGACGAAGCAGGTCGCACCTCAAAAGTGCCGGGGTCAATCGTGGCAAAGGCAAAATTAAGATGGGTATAGACGCCGGCGGGAATCTGCTCAGGCATAAAGGCGTTGCAAGGGCGTCTGGCAGCCCAGCCTTCGTAGTACCCGACTACGCGCTGGAGACTATGATCGCTGCAGCTGGGCGGAGAAACTTTCTTGTCGCCGCAATACCTACATGTACACTTATCAATGACTATGACCATGACCATGGCACAAGTTGAGATGACTGCGGGATTCATACTCGTCGGTGGTGCCACAAAAGCCATGCTTCGAGCAACAGACATTAAGGGGACACTTTGTCTTTTCCACGAAATTGCTGCCAAAACCACCGGGGTCGCATTCGGCGAGGCGGTCACAGTTGTTAAGGCAGACATCCTCGTGGCAGTCTGGCCTCGGTGGCCTGTCAGAGACGCAGAGCACGAGGATGGCAGCACGAGAGGACTTGAAGACTCACAATCTTTGCCATATCCACAGAATCCAAATCGCGAGCAGCAACCAGACTCACAGGGGATGTTTGCGCTGCACTCTGGCTCTTGAGCATAACCAATGCTTATAAAGAAGGAAAAGGAAAGGAAAAGAAGTACGCAACGTCCCAGGACTCTGCTCTGAGCCCTCATACTGAAGGGGAATGAGCGTATCAGAAGACACGGAGAGTGACAACAAGAGATTCCCTTGTCGCACACTACTGTATCCCGGTGGATGATTTTCCGCAAGAATTCGTCAAAGAATGATGTAGAATTGGACAACGGTGCCGGTGGACGGATGGAAGTCCATAATTAAGGAGCGACAATCATTATATTTATTCCCTAGTACTCACTGGTATCCATCGAATCTAATCATATGTCATCTAGGGCTCGAGGGATTTACGGGTTGCCTCTCGTAACTCAGGGTCGGGTATCAGCAAGACGTCGGATGTGGGTGCGGGACTGGGGTCCATGTTCATGTAGCACCGGGGAAAGAGCCGGTTAATATCCGGAGACGGCCGGAAGCAAGGGCCGGACACTGCTAAGTTCCGATTGGCTAAGTAAGGCGGGGAAAGTTACATGTACACTACCTTATTAGTTCCCGCTTACAAGCAACGTATGATTGGCTTTATAAGCAAGCGATGTCTTGGCAGGAGCCGTCTTATCCGACTCGACGGCAACGGGAATTACAGTAACTTGACACAAGTGTCGAGCCGATGTACCTACCTACGCACACCTATAACGTGGCGTTGTAAGTACATCGGCTCGACAGTTTTGTCTCATCACTGTACCAAGAATCAGCCAAAGCAGCAAGGTACAGAATACAACGTACGTTGTACAGACCTTCTTCGGTCCCGGTCCTCGATTATGTGAGTGATTAGAGAGACACTGCTGTCATTCCGTTTAGGACTTATACTGGCCGTCGCGGTCCTCTTGCTTTACTTTCTCTCGACGACCATACGTATTAGCGCCTCTCCTTCAAGTCCTTTCACTCACTGGCCATGGGTCTCCTCACGTCTCGGCCAGAGAGGCCTTTCTTCGTATTTGTTCTCCTTCTTTCGCTCTTCAACACCTTTTCTGCTGCCAGCAACGACGGACGCCTCGCCAATGGCGCATCTTCTGACGCCCAGGCCCTCGTCGAGCAGGCTTTGAAAATCCTCGCTGTGGTCAACAAAGCACGCGTCGAGAATCCCGTTTTCAATAAGAACGAGTATGAGGATCCCCAAGAAAAGTATAAGCCCGCGGCGCTGCTCAACTACACAGCGGATCCCGAGTCGTTTCCTGTTCGCAAGTTACGTCGGGATACGAATAACGCCACTGTATCTGGCAGCTACCGCATCCCACAGGAGCTTGCCGATGCAGCCGCCCTCGTGGCCGAGTCTACTCCCCAAGAACCCAAGGGTGACCACGAAGCAGTCGCCGCCGAGATCCGCCAGAAGTACCACCCCAACTTTCTCAATGACACGAATACCCCGGAAGAGCTCCAAGCGCCGGAGGGGCATCTATCTATCTATGCCGGTGAACGTCAAGAGAAGCGTGCGTCTGGATACTGGATGATTGATGATCAGGATCATCCAGGACAGAGCCCCTTCTCACCTTCTGGATATCAGGTCTGGCGTAATGTCAGAGACTTTGGCGCCAAAGGCGACGGCAGGACTGATGACACTGCCGCTATCAATAAGGCCATTTCTGACGGTGCTCGCTGTGGCGAGGAATGCAAGACCAGCACTATTGCTCCGGCTGTCGTGTACTTCCCACCCGGTACCTATCTCGTCAGCGGCTCGATTATCCAGTATTATAACACCCAGTTCCTTGGTGATGTAAGTGTTTACTGTCGATTATCCATCGTCCATGATGCACTTCGGAACGCTATTGCTAATAAGATAACATGAATCTTGTAGCCTATTAATGTCCCGACGATCCTGGCAGCGTCCAGTTTCGTGGGCCTTGGTGTGTTCACATCCAACAAGTATATCGATGACAACGTCGGATGGTATCTCAACACTGCCAACTTTCTGCGCAGTATTAAAAACTTCAAAATCGATATCCGTCTCACAGACCCATATGCCTACGTCTGTGCAATCCACTGGCAGGTCGCGCAAGCCAGCTCCTTGGAAAATATCGAGTTCTACATGCAGTACAACTCGGACGTTCCTCATAATACCCAACAAGGCATTTACATGGAAAACGGCTCAGGCGGTTTCCTGGCTGATCTAACCTTTGTCGGCGGCAATTTTGGAGCCTACTTTGGAAACCAGCAGTTTACCACGAGCCACCTCGTCTTTGTCAACTGCCAATCCGCCCTCCAGGTCCACTGGGACTGGGCATGGACAATGCAGGACTTTGTCATCGAAGGTTGCGAGAATGGCTTGGTAGTGACTGGTGGCGCCGGTGGCGAGCACAGTACCGGCCAGAGCGTGGGCTCACTTATTCTCCTGGATACCATCATCGCCAATACCGCCAACGGCATCGTCACGTCGCTGCACGGCGAGAACTCGACCTCGTTCCTGCTCCAGAATGTCGGCTTCTTTAACGTTGAGACGGCCATTACAGACTCTATGCAGGACAAGACGCTGCTCCAAGGCGGTGATCAAGTGTATGTCGAAAGTTGGGGCTTTGGTCGCATCACCGACAAGGACGGTGTCGGCCGCTTCGTCAATGGCGAGCACATTCCCGCCATGAACCGAAGCCAGGAGCTCATAGGCGTTCAGTATGACAAGATGAAGCCCAATCTCTTTACGCGCCGCAGGCCCAAGTACTATGACGTCCCCGCCAGCAAGGTCATGAACGTCAGAGCATTAGGGGCCAGGGGCGACGGCCTGACGGATGACACTGCTGTCCTGAACTCGATTCTGTCCGGTGCTGCTAATACCTCCTCCATCGTCTACTTCCCCTTTGGCGTATACATCGTCAAGGATACTCTTCGGATTCCTATGGGTTCTCGTATTATCGGTCAGGTCTGGTCACAAATTATGGGCATAGGCGTTCGTTTCCAGGATGAGGCCAAGCCCCGCGCAGTGGTTCAGGTTGGCCGCCCTCAAGACGCACCCGGGATTATCGAGATTCAGGATATGATGTTCACCGTGTCTGGGCCCACCGCTGGCGCAGTGCTCCTTGAATGGAACGCCAAAGAGTCGAGCAAGGGTTCTGTTGGAATGTGGGGTGAGTATTCGGCCCAGATTCTCTTAACTTTCATGTTTTCGTTTATGGCGTGCACGTATCCGGCTGACACTATGCAGACTCGCACTTCCGTGTCGGAGGCGCCATTGGATCCAACCTGCAAAAGGAGGACTGCCCCAAGAACACCGGCACCGTTAACCCCGAATGTAAGGCTGCGTCCATGCTTATGCACTTGAAGCCCGAGTCGACTGCATACTTGGAGAACGTCTGGGCCTGGGTGGCAGACCATGACCTCGACCGTCCCACCAGAGACCAAATCGATATCTATGTTGCCAGAGGTATGCTTATCGAGAGTAAGAAGGCTTGGCTGTGGGCTACGTCCTCTGAGCACTGCGTGCTGTATCAGTACCAGATCTCAGGCGCCAGTAACATCGTCATGGGCATGATTCAGACCGAGTCACCCTATTATCAGCCGGTACCCAACGCGCCTCAGCCTTTCCGTACGGGGCTATTCCCTAATGATCCCACTTTCAGAGAATGCAGCTCCGATGACGCGCGGTGTTACTCTTCATGGGCCTTACGAGTGATTGACTCGTCTGCCGTGTATATCCTCGGCGCTGGTCTCTATTCGTGGTTCTTTGATTATAATCAGGCGTGTCTCGAGACAAATGACTGCCAGAAGCGTGCCGTTGAAATCCAGCAGAGCTCAGACTTGTGGGTATACAACCTTTGCACCAAAGCCATCCTGGAAATGGTGACGCCCTATGGCGGGGTGGCTACTTTGGCCAAAGACAACATCAATGGATTCCTGTCATCCGTTCTGGCCTGGCTCCAGGGGTCCGAGGACGTGACCGGTCGCCGCGATTTCGAAGGCTTCCAGGTCTATACTCTCCACGGACTACGCAACCAAAACATCCCGGACACGTGCAAGACAGCACTTAGTGCAAAGATCCTGTGTGATTTTTGGGTGAGCATGTTTGACGAGCCAGCATACAGAGGCACGCTCTATAACAAGACATTGACAGACTCGGTTTGCGACCCGGGTTGTGGCGAGTCGCTGCAAAGTTGGTTCGATAACGTCGACGAAGCCTGTCACGGGTATAGCATCTCTGCCGATGTGCCCACACTTCATGGAGGGCGCATGTGGGCTGGATACAATGAGACGTGTCTCAAGGATCCCAACAGCGGGGAGTACTGCAATGGTATTGATGCTTGCTCAGACAGTCCCAGTAGGCGAGACGACGACGAAGCTAACAGCACATCACTCTGCAGACTTGATTGCCGAATTCACAACCATCAGCTCCATCCAAGAGATGCCCAGGTCCGAGATGTGCTCAGAATGCTACATCAACCGCCTTGCCATGATGCAGAGCAGTCCGTACTCTATCTATGACGATTACTATAAGAGTGATCTAGAGTTTGTGTACGACACATGCGGAGAGTCGGGACCGACGGAGATTCCTCCACCTCTGTCCCCAAAGCCCGATACCGAGCCGGCTATGTGCGTGTCCGATAAGTGGCATACCGTAAGCCTGGGAGAGGAGTCATGCGAGCAGGTGGGCAATATGAACAATGTCTCGACTGTCGCGCTGTACAACCTGAACCCCCAGATCTATGACTGCGGCGGTATCCCTCTCGGAACCGAGCTATGTCTGCCGTTGTCTTGTGCCAAGATGATCTCTTACACCCAAAGCGATACTTGCTCTGGTCTCGAGGCTGCGCATGACCTCCAGCCGGGTGACATCCGGAGGTTCAACCCTTGGGTATACCACGATTGCAGTAATCTGGCGGGTGCCACTGAGTTCTTCGGACATATTCTGTGTGCCGCACCGCAGAACGGCGAGTTCTCGTATGGAGGGCCCGGTGGTGGTGGTGGTGACACTGCCACGCCCCATCCCGGCACGGGCTACACGCCGTACCCGATCGACCCTCCCAACAACGCAACGGTTGCCGACGGGACGACGACGAAATGCGGAAGATGGCATGTGGCCGAGGAAGGGGACAGCTGTGTCTCCATCTGCATGTCGTCGGACATGAACATTGCTTTGTTTGTTGCCGCCAACCCCTCGCTGGGAACCGAATACTCCGAGTGCACAGGCAATTTAGTGCATGGGAGTGCCTACTGCACCGGACCAACATATAACTGGGAGGATTCGGAGGAGCTGTAGGCAGATGAAGTCTTGAGTGAATACGCACGCACCCTTACATAGTATAGTACCCAGGGGCCATCTAGCGGACATGGGACAGACCCCGGAAATTCAGAACCCCGTCCTCGTCAACCCATCCATAATCCTCCAAAATGAAGTCTGGGTCTTGCCCGTCAAACCACAATAACCACAAGAAGCCATTGATTCCCACCCGGAGCCATAATCTGTCGCCTTCGGGTCGTTGCTCGTCCGTGATCACCTTCACCCAACGGTCAAACTTGTGCGGATCATGTCGTAGTTTGATGTGTGGATCCTCGGACATGGCCAGAATATGATCGATACTCTCCTGGTCAAGCATCAGGCAGAAGCGAAAGCGAGAGTTAGGCACGTCGCGCCTGCTGTGGGTGCGGGGGGTAATGTGCTCGTTGATCCAGTCGTCAAATCGTCTTCCCACTTCATTCACAGTCGCATTAGCGAGCGTCTCCGGGTCGTCCACGACCTCACTATAGTAGCGATTCCAAAGCTCCTGGTTGGGCAGAGGATCTTTGGCTTCTTCGTTTGGCAGGGGCTTGAGAAAGATGTCTTCATCAGCGAAAGCCTTGGCGTAGATGGCGAGCCGCTCGATGGCTTTCGCAAACGCCTCATCCGAGCCTGGAGTGTAGACGGTGCGGAAGATGGTGTATCCCCAACAATAGGGATAATGGTGACTTCCATCGTAATCGACGAGGGAAAGCAAATGACGTCTTGGTGCGCGTCGCGTTTCGGGGTCTCGAATAAAGCGAGCCGCCGGTTGAGCTATCGCCATGTCGATAGGCGGAAACGTCGCCATCGTTGCTCGATTGAGTGTGGTCTATGGAATGAAGAAAGGAGAAAAGTAAAGATGTAGGTAGGGAGGTGTCACAAACTGTCGCACAGAACAATGTCACAAAATTAGCAGTACATCTGTTGATTCAATTGACTCTGTAGAAGGATCCGTTCTGCTATAAGATGGGGGAAAACTCTGCTCCTGTCCCTGCAGGTTATCGCACAAACAGCGTCACAGTAGATCTGTTGATTTAATTGACTCTGTAGAAGGAGTACCGGTATTTGTCGTACTGTCTTCTCGAGCACTGAAAAGAGAGGTGACAGCGTTGTATATCTAGGTAACTTGCACGTGTACAAAGGAAAATTGTGTGCTAGGTCTAAATACATTGTGGGAGGTACCCCTCGGATAAACATGCTCCCGATGGGGGGCCACAATCTATTATTGCCCAATGACAATAGCTTTCCTTTCATTCAGTTCTACGAAATACAGTATTTGTACAAAGTACGCCCCCTGTTCACTATTGGTTGTCCACTCAATCCATTTTAGGAAGGTTACGCGATCACAGCACTATACAGTCACTGGGCAAAAATTCCGACGGATTCTTAACAACTCTCCACTATTAGTATACGCGTTAGAGGTAGAAATCGGTCGAAATTATTGCTGAGCCACTGTACATACGACACTTCGTATCCCATTTCTAGTCCCATCTCATCCATCATTGTCGACTTCGCCTCATCCAGCCATCACGTCCCACGTCCCAGTCCCACGGTCACGATATCCGTCTTACCTTGCCATACTAAATCTAGTCATGCCCGCTCTCTCTTCTCTGTCCTGGTTAGGGACCACCACCTCCCTCAACCGGCAAATGCGCTGGCGCCTAAACACCCCGGGACCAAACTCCAAGTGCCCGAGGCGCGTCCGTTGTTGCCCTGATCTGGGTCTGGGCCGTACACCCTTGACAACCCCGGCCAAGGTTGTCGTTTGTCGTATTTCCCTAGGTATCAGGACAGACTGTCTTGAGGAACAAGGCTGGTCTCAGCGTAGATCATGGGACGCCACGCACGAACCGGCGACGGGACGAATGCGGGGCACCTGGGCGGTAGTTGTGGCTGTTTGTGGTGTGTGTGAGAGTGTGAGAGAGTGTGTCCGCCCAGTCGGTGTCACCTACGTAACGGGCCGGTCAACCGTAGGCATCACCATGTCTTGGGCTGCCCTACTGAGTGGTGTGGGGGTATTCGTAGGTGATTTAGCTGGTCGGCGTGGGGTTGGAACGGCAGATGCCACCTCTCGTAGAGTAATATTACCCCCTTCACCAACGTAGAGCGCCTAGACAAGACGGGATTATGCCAGGGTCGGGTGCTTCGAGACTTCTGAGGGACTACCAGATACTTTCGCGTAGTTCCACAAAACTCTCAAAGTGGCCTACCCACGGCGATATATTCTGTGGTTACAGGTGTATATATTCCCTTTATTTACGTCTCTCATACTTCTCGAAACAAATAGTCCGCTATGCAATGCCATCACCAGCCAAACTGCTCACAGTGAAGCTCCACAGTCGGGCCCTTACGGCTTATACTCCGTGCCGTCGTGTTGCGTACCTCGGTCGTCAAACCATCCGGCCCGCAGCACATGACCAGTACCCGCTGGTTGACCGGTGTACCGTCCACCGCCTTTCTGACAATCTCTGACACGTCAGGCCGCCCGTACGTGATGGGGATGCCGTGTACGTGGCTCCGCCCGGCGGCCTGCGCAGGTTGTAGGTATGGTATCGCGGGCGATGCGGACAAATGGGAAACGGGGGACGAAAAGTCCGAGTCGGCGCCCGACTTTTCTGGGTCGGAGATGTGGCGAACGAGAGCACTCCTTGGCCGCTCGAGGGGGAGGGGATACTTTTCCTCGAGATCTACGGGCGAGCCGGGCGCACTATCCGGGGTGTATGGCGTCGCTGCGTTGTGAAGATCGACTTGGCCCAGAGTGATGGTCATATCGGGCTGGGGCGACCGCGTCACGAAGAGCGAGATGGACGCGTTGAGTGTATGGCGGATGGTCGAGAGGTGGCCAGCGAACCAGTCGAAGTGATCTATGCGGCGGTTAGTACCAGGCGTTGGGAACAATAGGGAGGTGTCGAGGGAAATACCATAATCCTTGACCATCCAGACAAATTCAACGCTCTGACGATACCCAGGCCTGACCCTCTGGAGCAGGTTGAGCGCCATGCCGACGATGAAACTGGCGCCGCTCCCCCCGGCAATCAGCACCACCTTGTCGTACGCGGCAGGGTCCGGGAACGAGCCGTACGAGCCCTCGACGGACGCTCTGACGGTGGCACCGGGGCTCGCCCTGGCGAACTTGTGGAGGTCCGACGTGAACCCGTCGTACGAGGCGACGACAAACTCCAACGGGTCCATGGCGGCCATGGTGAACGGGTGCATCTCCAGCAACCTGACGCTGGGCATCCACAGGAAGCAATGCTCGCCCGACCGCGCACCGGCGGGCGGCTTGCGCAGGACGATGCGCGTGCCCCCGTGGGGGAGCGGGTACACCGTCGCCGTGTTCCCGACGCTGTACCAGCAGACTCGGACGATGCGTATGATGCGGTCGAAGACCCAGATGCCGGCGCCCGTGGCGGTGATGACGAAGATCCTCTTGGGGATGTCCGGTTGGTGGAGGCCGGTGAAGACGATGGTCAGGACGAAGAAGGATACGTGGACCACGTAGAAAAGCTCGTAGTAGCGGCGGCGCAGCGTAAAAGCCACGACGACCAGGGTGAGCATGGTGAATCCCGCGACGATGCCGTACGTCTCGTCGATGACGCGCAGGCGAGCCAGGTTCCCGCTGGCGCCGAAGTAGTCGGTGTAGGCTGCGGCGTGGACGATGACCAGCGACATGGTCGTATACCCCACGATCTGGTGCAGGGAGTTGAGGCGCTCGTATGACCAGGTTGTCAGGTAGCCCAGGGGGGTGTTTTTCATGCCGAGGAAGATGGCGAGGCACATGTTGGCGAGAGAGAGCCTGAAGCGAGAATATCGTCAGTTTGATATCTCCCGGGGTCTAAAAACAGAATGTGGTGAGAGGGTGCGACTTACCAACCCGACCTTGAGGCCACGTTCGATTTCAATGACATGACGGGATTGTCCAGGAGATGGGTAAAGGTGAGCACTATATTGAGTGCAACGTATGTGACGGCCAAACAGGCATGACCAGCCGACGGAAGGCCGGGCACCTTGCGAAGGAGGACATTCCTTAGCAACCTGAATCGCGGGGACAGCAAGGCCTTTTGGTCAGCAAGAATCTCACACATCAGGAGAGGCAGAGTATCAGAAAGGAAGGGCTTGTCCGCACCGTGATGCGTAGAAGAACGGACTAGCGACAACCGTGGGCGCCGAGGCAAGACTGGCGTTCCGCGCAGCGACACGGACCAGGTGGAAGACGGTGACTATTCCAATGAGCCCGGCGACGGCAGCCGCAAAGTAGATGGTTGCCTCCTGGTTCATTGCCTGCCTGGCGGCATATTCTTTGGGAAACTGCGCCGGGCCCCCGCCGCCTGCTGTCGGGCCGGCCATCGTACAGAGCCGAGTTGACCTTCTGAGGAGTATATGGGTAGTATCGATTCAAGACTGGGTTACCGGTTGCTCGTGGGAGGAGTGATGGTGCCTGGTGTGATTATCGACTGGGAGGCGTGGGAACGAGCGGACAAGTGAAGAGGTAGATGTAGTTGCGTTTGATTATTCGGCTGCCTTGCAGGTTCACTGAGTCACGGTTGATGGTGAAGGGTGAAGAGAAAGAGGAAATAAATGTGAGAGAGATAAATAAGGTCCGGTCCGATAGGTGGTGGTTAAGTCATGTGGTCTGGAGAGTGACAGGAGGGTAGGAGAGGAGAGAAATCCGTTCTATATTACGGCTCTGGACGCAAGATATATGAGTTTCCCGCAGTCAATGCATGCGGCGGGTTGGCATAGGGACAAAGCAAGTTTGGACACTCTACGCCATCTTAGTTAAGCATCTGCTAAGGTAGGCAGTAAGGTAATAGATGGTGCAGGGCAAGTCGGTGGGTAGGTGGTTAATTTGCACGTCCCCATATGATCCGAACGACGAGGGAGTATGAGATATGGGATGGCAGACATTCAGCGCACGTCAAAAGGTCCCAGGGTTCTGCAACCCCCTCGGCCCTTTACGGTCGCCGCCCCTGATGAGGTCACATCAGATATCTTCTTCTTGTGGGGAAAAGGGCTGGACTTGGCCCGACCCGGGGTCGAGGGCACGGCTCCTGACGGTCTCGATACATGTGATGAGAGCAAGTCAGCTCTGACTGATCAGAAGACCCACGACTTTGCTTCTCTCTCGCCCATCTTTCCCTCCCGGTGATCCGGCGATGCTCATATCGACGAGTTGCTCGCGGGACACGAGCCGGTTTCGCGAATGCTCTGGCGAGATGCTGCAAGAGACCGAGACTGCCACGGGCACACCCCTTTACTAGATTCCGTTCCTGCGTGGGTGATTCAGAGCCACAGGGAGATGGGGAAATGGGGCCAAGAAGCTGTCCCATGTGGATGAGGGTAGTTGACCAGGTGGGTGGTAGAACTACCAGTTCATCAGATGGAAATAAAGCTAGGTTGCCATGCTGATTGATTGATAGTCGTCACGCATTGGATAGAGGCTGGCTGCAGTAACTTAACCAAGGCAAACTGATGGGAGAAACAATAAGAAAATGGCGGTACGAACAGGGTATCGCTGGATCGGCACGAGGCTGCTGGGATTCGGACCTGACTTTGGTCCTGTCATCTAGATCCCAGCGCCGTAGGCAAGAGGGCGAGGTAAAGTCAAGGTAACGGCAAGGCAAAAGCGAATGGTGAATATCGGGATGCTTGTAGTCGTCGATGGGGAGTCCACAGATCGTAGGGGGTGTCTCTAGAATGCCCTGACGGGCAAAGTGCCGCCATGGCGCCCCACGTCGAATGCTTATATTAAATGATTGCTTTGCTCATCTTGACAAAGCAGGTCGCTGGTCGTCATGCAGGCCATCTGTTTGCGGCGGGATTTCGAAATGGGAAACAGCGGAGGACAGAGCCATGGTTCCGTGTAATATGAATTGCCGTAAGCCCCTGCCACAGCGACACAGCAGTAGGGCGTACAGGGCACGGGTGGGTTGTTACACCGTCTCGGCAGGCCCTCCGTGCTGTGTGTGGGTCGCATCACCAGCCCATGTCCTGGGAGGCCGGGGACGAAGACCCGACGAAATGGAGAGGAGGGTGTGGAGGGTGTGGAGGGTCGAAGATTCGGCCCTACGCCTCTTCGTCCTCAGCCAAAGCTGGCCAAGGCGGCAGCACCCACGGAAGGAGACTTGCGAGGACAGAACATCTTGGTTGCCATTCGAGCGGCTGACGGCCTGTTTGAGTGATGTCGTCGAGCGCGAGAGACGTTGTACTTGGCTAGTAGATGCCGCACATCATTTCAGTGCAGACGCACCTTTTCTAAGCTGCGCCGACTCGATGCTGGCCCTTGGAACTGTGTCGTTTTGAGTGCAAGGCAAAGGACAGGGACCGTGGACTTGGTTTACGTGCGGCTACTAAGCGCGTAATAGCGGTAATCTTGCAGGTGGGAATGCCCTATGCTCCAGGTTGAGCTTTGAGTCTTGGGCCGTCATCTTCCTGTCTTCCCCTCTTCTGCAGCGGCTTGCGAATCCGCGCACTTGTCCGAATCAGTGCGCGGGGAGCAGCATCAGTACACTTGCACCTGCATAGTGATCGGACGACGTGACATGTGGTCCCAGGAAAACCAATCGGCCGGCCGAAGCGATCAACATGAGGAGAAGGGGCGAAAAAGAACGAAAAGAACAATACGAGAGCGAGAATGAGAGAGACGAGGACATTCGTGGAGATGGCTTGGCTGGCTGCACTACGGGAGCAACTACTTTGTCGATCAGGCCAGTATCAATCAATGCTTGGGGTCGGGATATGAAACAGCCAACTCGACGTGCATCCAGGGCATGGCATGTCGAGGGAGTTCTGTCGAGGTAAAGGGAATTGCAGGATGGCTTTGCTTTGGCTTTGGTCGTTGATACTGAGGACGGAGGAGGACGGAGGGAGAAGTGAATTCAGTGCCGGTAGGCGGTGGGGCTGTATTTAACCCTAACCGTATTGGGAATAGTCGACATGGATACAAGATTACGGATGGATTACGTGATTCTCCTCTATTAGCTAAGACTCCGATTCCAAATTGGCCTTCTCTTTGCTTAGTAATCCAAATGGCACATCACAACTCCGACTGAGCTTCAATTCTCAACTTCAACTCACCACCACTCCAATTCCCGTCCACCAGAGAATGACAACCTCCTTCCACTACCCGACAAAGAAATCAAATCCTCCACTCGACCAGTCTATCCAGAGTCAAGTTAGGCCGCCGCGAACGGCGCCAGATCCCTCGCCACCGCCTCCTGAACCAACAAATCGACTCGTGGCCCCTTCACCTCTGCGAGATGGTAGAACCGCGTGTGCCTTCTCGTCCGCGGATCCCGGTGCATAGGACAATACGCAGGCTGGACCCTACACGCGCAGCTGGGTCTCGGCGACAAAGGCATGTCCTGGTTGAAAACCGCCTCCAGCTGACGTTTAATCCAGTCCCTGAGCTCCACGATAGACGGTTCCATACTGCCGGCTTTCACCCCGGCGTCCGCCACATCCTCCCGTTCCGTCTCCTCCCCCTCCTCGATCTTCTTCCTAGCCATCTCCGCCGACCGGTCCCAGTCCGCGGATCCTCGCCCATACGCTTCCTGCGCCGCTAGGACATGCGCCGCCGCCCAGAGATACGCAAGGGATCCCTCCACGTTCGACCTGACAAAATACCCGCTCCAGTCGCCCGAATCAGCAAACCACCGCTCCAGCGCATCGAGCCGCCCCCGCATCGCCGCAACGTCCCGCTGCCCAAGCGCACGCGTAACGTGCTGCCGCAGGTCCAGGAACGTCAGCAACTTCCAGTACGCGTCCATCTCCCCCGCGCTGACCTGCCTCACCCTCCCCCCGTCCTCCTCGTCGCCGACCTCCGCCGATTGCCGCCCCGAGAAGATCCCCAGCACGTCGGGCACCGTCTTCCGCTCGCCCGGCCGCCACATCCCTTCGATGACCGCATCGTCTCCCCGAGCGCGCCGGTCCAGGATCCGGTCGACGTGGTCCCTGGTCGCCTCGACGATCCGGTTGTACCGCTCGATTTCGTCCCGTTCCGCCGCCCCGACCCGGTGGTCCCTGCTGCGGTCCGCCTCCATGAGCTCGCGCCGCAGCCCGCCGTTGCCCGCGAGGAGTTCCCTGGAAAGCTGTTCCTGCCGCTCCAGTGCGAATTTGGTCTCCCGCAGCTCGTCGTCCAGTTCGTCGCGTTCCTGGCGGCAGCTGTGCAGATCCCGGTACAGCTCTTCCTCTCTCCTGGACTGCTCGACCACCTCGTCCAGGTTGATGCCAAACTCCTCGTGGACCTGTTGTCTCAGTGTCACCCCGTCGACGTAAGCCGGTAACGCCATGGACCCCCCGGCCATCATGTCCACTCTGAGTTCGCCGAGCGTTTCTTCGCACTCCTCCAACTCCTCCATCAGCTCCCTCTCCCGTCTCTTCCACTCCTTCTGTGCCTTCTTCAACCGCTCCACCTCTTCCCGCAAGACTCTCACTTCTTCTCGCCCCACCTTCTCCACCTCGGCCTGTTCGTCCATCATCATCCGTATCCGTTTGTCTTTCTCCAGTAGCTCGCCTCTCAGCCTCGACTCTTCCCCGGGGTCTCCGACCCGCTGGCCGCCTAGAGTCTCCTCCCCACCCGTCGTCGCTGCTTCCGCCGTGTGCAGCTCCAGGAGCTGCGTGCTGCTGACCTCCTCGAGCATCTTCTTCAGCCCTTCCACCCGCTCCTCGGCCAAGTTGGCGCGCTGCTCCTCGTCGCGACAGCGCTTCCTCTGCCGCTCGAGCTCCGCCTCCATGACTTTCATCTCAGCCGGCCGGTTGAGCATCGACTGCAGCGCGCTGACTTGCTCCTCCACCAACTCCTTCTCGCGCTGCACCACTTCGAGTTGCTGCTTCGTCTCCTCGTACCGCTCCGCCAGCTGGTTGCCGCGCTCCCGCTGTCCGGATTCGGATTCAAGCACCTTCCTGATGCCCTCGTTGTCCGTAATGTCCATCCTTGCGGCCTCGAGCCTCTCCATCTCGCGCGTCAGCTCTGCAATCCGTCGGTCCTTCATCGCGATTGTGGCCGTGCTGTCAGCCTCGTCCCATAGTGTCCGTCCCTTGTCCTGGATCATGTGTGCCGTGTTCCGCAAGTCATCCACCAGCTCGCCGATGCCCGGCGAGACACTACCGAGATCAATCGAGATCCGAGACATCACGGCCTGGAGCTGTTTCAGATCGAGCCCGATACCGCCGTCTTCTTGGCCGGGCGCGTTGAGGAGCCGTCGAACTTTCTCAAACGACCTATCGAGCCTCCTGACCCTCTGGGCTTGGCTTTCGAGAAGACCAACCCTGTCGTACCACCGGTCCCGCAGCTCGGCTTCGGCGATATCCTGGTAGATCCGCACGCTATTGACTGCAGCTGCCGTGTCGTCGTTTCGGAATCCGTCGATCGTCTTCTCAAGCTTCGCCAGCTGCTGCTCCCTTGCAGATAATCGCAGTCTCAGATGCTCGCGCTCCCTTTTCGCTTCCATCAACTCTATGGACTGGGCAAAGCTCTCCACCTGCGCGTCGGTAGGGCCCGACTGATTTTGTCTCAGCTCCCGCCGCTCCGCCCGCGTCACTTCTCTCTGGGAGGCCAATCGGTCCAATGACTGCCACAGCTCTCCCAGGGAGTCCTCGTCGTGCGCCAACCGGCTGTATCGTTGTCCGAGCTCGTGCTGTTTGAGACTGTCCTTGCTGTCCTTGCTGTCCGCGCCGCGAGCCTGTTGTAGGTAGTCACTGTGCCTGGTTCGGGCGAGGCTCCGCAGTTTGTCGATCGCAGCCCCGAGGCGCTCGTGTGCATCCCCCAGGGCGCTCATCTCGCCCGACGCTGCTTCTTCTGTCGCCTTGTCGACGGCCTCGTCGGCCCGTTCTCGCTCGGCGATGGCGTGGACCACCTCGTCGTAGGCCTCCTTCCACTCTGCCCCAGTCTGCCCTTGGGCCATCGTACAGGAAGATGCGCCCCCGCCCCGATCCATGTCGTCTTGCTCCCTCGCCGTCTTGTCCATGCGCGCCAGGACGGTCCTGAGGTGGTCCGTCGTCACCTCCATCCGCGCAGCCGCCCTTGCGTCTTCGCGCTCCTTGGCACAGCGCTTCTCGCACTCATCCAGCCGCCTCTGCATCTGGTCGTGGTCGCGGCGCATCA
Source organism: Sodiomyces alcalophilus JCM 7366 (assembly GCF_042370955.1). NCBI lineage: Eukaryota > Fungi > Ascomycota > Sordariomycetes > Glomerellales > Plectosphaerellaceae > Sodiomyces > Sodiomyces alcalophilus. The sequence continues at coordinate 5,585,135 of NW_027263533.1, forward strand.
CCGCGCGGAGCCGTGCTTCTTCGGTCGTCCCGTCGTAGACGACCGTATGCAGGTCCTCGAAGAGCAGGTTGAAGTGCTGAACGGGGACGTCGCTGAGGCCCTGCGCCAACTCGCGCAGCCTCTCGATCATGCCGGCGTTGGTCCTTGCGTAATCCCAGATGCTCCCCACGTCTTCGTCGGAGGGAGGCTGGCCCAAGGAGGTCTCCATGGCACGCACGCGAGCCGCGGCGCGTTCCTCGGGGTACGGCTCGCGGCCCTTCTCGGGGTCGAGGAAGTGTACTCCCTTGGGACCCGGGAGGTTGCCGTCGTTCTCGTCCAGGACATCGGCGAAGCTCTCTTCGTATTCTCGGATGATTCTGTCTTTTTCGGATTCGGCCATGGGCTCCGGCTGGGCGAATTTTCTGAGACGGTCCTGGACTGACTCGTCTCGACCAGCCGGGCTACGTGGGCCGACCGTCCCGGTGTGCGTCGTATCTTCCGACATGTAGACTGCTTGGCACTGCCTCGAACTGGATGACTTTGACGAATGACTATTCGATTGTTAAGATGGGGATGAAGAGGCCTCGTTGCACTGAGGTGTCCTCAATAAATCACCGACAGAACTCAGGAGGAAGAAAATCCCGGACCCTCGCTGCATTTCAAGGGCCCGTCATCTCCATCGCTGGCACATGGCCCTCTCTCCATCCTACGGATCCGGACAGACTACATTAGCCTTCGAATCCAGGTCACAAAGAGGGCACATTGCAGTCTTCCTTGCCAACAAAGAAACATCCAACACCATGGCTAGACTCGGCGACTATAATAAGCTCCCTATTCAGGGAACAAAGAAACCTCGATCGTACATTCGATTCAAAGTAAAGGTGGTACTCCATCCCCTCACTCCCTCTACGTCACATATTCTGGGGGCCACGCTTCATGGCCGCCCAAACCCCCAAGCATAGGGCGTCGTGGGGGTTCGTTATCGTCTCCTGTTCCATTTCCAGCACCGCGGCAACCCGTCTCAAAACGGGTCGCTTTGGTGAAACGGTGATTGTCCTACCGTCTTGGAGCCGAATCAGAGACGGCCCGTCTTCGCTCAGAATACCTGTACGAGGGTTAGCAGAGGGTTCAGCTCCGTCTCTCTCACAACCATAGAACTTGTGACGTTTTTCCATCGTAGTTCTTTGTCGTTGATTATTACCGGGCCGAGTGGCCACCCCCGGGACACGTTCACCAGGATCGTTACCTCTTGCCCATTCGTTGTCGTCTCCCTTGATGCTATTCTCTTTGTCCCCTTGCCTCGTACTGCGCCACTGCTGGCGAGTAGGCCCAGCGCAAGTCTTACCAGACAGGATTGGAGTTTCCGCACCATTTCGCCTGCCTCGACTGCCCCGCCGTCGCACCTCCTTCGGCATGCATCCCATCGCGCGCAAACACCTCCCCGTCAACCCTTCGATATCCGCGTCTCCCCACCCATGTCCCGGGACACTGGCAGCCCGTACATAAGCCGCGTGGGCTCGCTCCCACTCTCCGAGACGGACGAGGCAGTGTCCCCTGAAGAGGTATGCTCGCGCGCGCGCCTTGTGCGCGTGGAAAGCCAGGGCCGTGGCGAGGGCGTCGTCTGCGTGGCGGAGGGCTGCCAGGTAGATGTCGCGTCGATCCTGGTCGGGTCCGGAGGAAGGGGTGGACGGGATACTGCTGCTGCCGGCGAATTGTAGTGTCGCGTGGCACCGAAGGAGGGAGGCGTTGACGGATCCGGAGATGGCGGCTCTCTGAGCGCGGGTGAGGTGCAGAGGGGGTTGCCTAGGTAGGGATTTTTGGCTGGGTTCCTGCATGGTGTTGTTGTCATGCCTCACGCAAGGGATGGTTTTGTTTGGTATGGGCTAAACTTGGCTTGTCATTGTTTAGCCTGAATTGACCAAGTGGTATTATATATAGTGTATGGAGAGAATGGTTGTATTCTGTGTACGGCCTTTGAGCGTGGAAACAAAGGAATAAAGGCGATGTGGCGCTCAGGGGGGGAGAGACTGTTCCACCAAGGCACAAAGAACTGGGAGAGACGGTTGGTTTGTAGGAGTGCGGCAGGAAGCTTGGCCACGGAATGAAAGAAAGTTGGTTTATTTCGGGCGTCTCACCTCTTACACTTGAAGGGTGAAAGACCGCTGGGAGAAGAATAGAACTGTCGCGGCATGAAGAACAGCGGCGCAACCGAGACTCAGGGGCATGTCTGTCTGTTGCGACCCCGGTGCTAGATTGATAAATCAACGGACAACACAAAGCCAACACATGCGACCATACCCACTGGAAAACTCGAGATCCCGTCCGCTCTCTCATAGATAAACCAGTGAGGGCCAGAGTAGTAGTCGGGTCGGTGACGACCGGCGAATGCCTGGTGTTGCATGTCTTTTTATTTCGTTCGCTCCACTTTTTGTCTCGGGTTCCTTGATAATATTTCAGCTTTGACGGTGGAAGAAGACATTCGTATGTGTGATAGATATAAATCCGTTTCCAGGCTGTCCTTCGCCCAACACAGGGATAGATCGCTGGTGGACCAACTGCAATGTTTCGGGGAAGAGGACGATGAACAACTGACCTGTGCCATGCCGGGACGAGAGTATCCTTCCTTGCCTCCTAGAATCAGCAATCCAAGTACGATACGTGTAGTATACATGGTGGCATAGGTATGCGAGTGTGCAATGTGGGCAGCCACTATACGGCCCATTTCAATTCGTCAGGCATATAGCAAAAAGGATGGTATCGTGCGTTCGAACCTGATATAAGAAAAGAAGAAACGCCCAGCGAGTGGAAATAAGCAAAAAGCAGACCCTTACCGCCCATCCGTCCCGTTTCCCAATCGCCTGAGCAGTCTCGTCCGAGAGAAGGAAAGAAAAGGCAAACAAACAGACACAAGTTCCCTCCAATCGCCGACAAGCAGAACGAACAATATAGTATAAAGTAAGTTTAAGACGGGGAAAATAGACAAGGGTCGCCATTGCGACATGTCATTCTCAGTCGGTTTCCTTCTCCTGCGTGTGCCTTGGCATGTCCCATACGTAGATACTTGCAGCACCATCACCACAAACTGTCGCTGTCAACTAGTTGTTTCTGCGTGGCATGGGCCTTCATACTCGTCCTGCGCGACGAAGGGACCGGCGTCTGTTCCGATGGTTGACCTCCTGGCTGAAAAGTCGGACTGTGCGAGGGCGACTGTTGCATCGCCGTCTGGGGGGAGGTGGGACTAGGCTTCCCGTACTGCAGGTGGTATTGCTGCTCCCTCCAGTACGTGGGACTGTGCCTCTGCGTCCTGGCGATGGGGGGCTGTTGTGTCGTCGTCTGCGTCACGGGGTTGCTCCGGACGGCCGTGGACATGGTGGACTGGTGTAGCGGCATCGACCCCGCCGAGGTGGGAGTGATTTGCTTCTGCTGCAGTTGTTCTTCTTGGTCCTCGGACGTGTTGTAACGTCCGGCCTGTTGAAGCGGACTGGTGCGTGCGTCTCGGTAGCGGTCATAGGGAGACTTGGGAGAACGGAGAGGTAACGGCAATGGCTGGAGGTTATGCTTGGAGCGGAAACGAGGAGGGGCGGAGCCCCGTGCAGCGCCAAGGGCTGCGCCCGGGGGAAATGCGGTGAGAATGATGCAGGCGAGGAGGGGGACGACGCCGTTGATGAGCATGAATGCGGTTTCGTGTTGGAAGAGGAGGCCCCCCATCCCGCTTGCCGTTTCAATGATTCGGTAGATGGTGTGGCCGAGGAGGAGGATGGTCACCACTTGTATGGCTAAGGGTGGAGAACAGAAGGAAATAGTTAGGGCACTCGATTCATTCACTGGGTTACTCATGGAATTGGAGTAACATACCGAGTAAGAAGCGCTTGAGCCGAGAGGAGCGGCAAACGCGGGCGTGCTTCGGGTCCAGCTTCTCTCGCTCGCCGCCCAGACTGATGGCGAGCCAGAGGTGCGTGCAGATGAAGAGGACCAGCGTGCCCGCCTGCACTCCCAAGCCAGCCGCCAATATTCCGGTGCTCCCTGCAGCCTGCCATCCTACTGTTAACTAAAACCGTTGCCAAATCATCGCGACGGCCGCGATCACCATGGTATCATACCCTTATAATGGCAAAAGCCGCCAGCACGGCGCCGATAATCTCCAGAATGCCGGCGATCAGCGCCAGACACGCGAAGCCCAGGCCGATGTACTTGGGTCGGATGGAGGTGGCTCGGGGTCCATATAAGGAGACGGCGTGGGGCAGAACGAGGAAGAGAGAGACGGCAATGAAGGTCGGTCCGAGGACGGTTCCGAGAAGGGACAGAGCGAAATAGCTCTTGTCGGCGACGTTTCGGAAGAGCAGGATGCGTCCGACGAAGCCGAGGACCTCGAGCACGAGGCCCGTGGTCAAGACGGATGCGAATAAGGGCGTCTTGAAGCGGTGGCCGAAGACGACGGTGATTGGTACGAGGAGGGCGAACATGCCCAGGAGCACGGCGTTGCCCGGCTGGGACGGCCGGTAGGCGAAGAAGCCTCCACTGACCGGGCAGTGTTCTGGGGCACAGTCGCCTGCCATGACGTCCGTAAGTAGTGCGACGACTGGGGACAGACAGGCGACAGCGGCGAGGTGGCTAGCTAGTCCATAGGGCGGGACGAGCAACAGAAAGAAGAAAAGAAGAAAAGGAAAGGTGGGAAAACGGAGTAAAGATCTCGGCCGCGTCGGTGATGATATATGAGGATATAGGTGGTACGGTATGGGACCTCGGCAGTAAACTGCAGGCAGCAGACAAGGGGTGGCAGGCCCCGGGGGGAAAGGAGTGGAGGCCGTGGAGGCCAAGTCACCCAACAGGACGGATCACCAAATGGAAGAGAAAAATGGATTGGCGGCGGGGGGCGCTTAGGAAGCGTTCATAGAGAAAGAAAGAAAGAGCCGAATAACCGGCATTCTGAGAAGCTTTTGGGGTGGCATCACGGATGGGGCAGGTTTTGATGGCGTCCACTGGTATGGCACTGTTCTGCCGTGTGCATGGACATGGATATGCATCAGAAGGACCAACAGGCTGCGGAACGTGCAGTGAGAGGTGCGTGGATTGTTTTCCCTCTCTCCCTTTTGCTTGTTCGTGATGATCCGAGTCAACTCCCGGACAAGGGACGGGACGGGCGACGGGACCAGGATTGAGGTGGGGGAGGGAAAGGATGCGATGGGATGGGATGGGTATGGAAACGGGAAAAGACACAAAAGCCGGTCGACCTAGAAGGACAAGACAGCCAGGTAAAAACAGCATTTCGTAGAGCAAACAAAACAACAAGGATTGGGGTGAATCCGAGACATGCAGACTGCATGTATGCATTGCATTCATAGCCCCCAACCCCGTCCCCGTCCTTGTTGTCTCTCTCTCCGTCTTCGCCACGTCCTCACGACCCGCAGGAGGGAAGAAGAACGGAGCATGGTGGTTTTTGGGGATTGGCGCGGGAGAAACGGCAGAACGGGAGAAGAAGAAAGAGGAGAGGAAAAGCGGATGAGGGTCGAGGGGGGCCCGAGAGATCGGTTCACCCCGGTCACCGGCCAAGGGATCGGCAGTCCCGGGCCCCGTCGAACGTAGTGGAAGCGCCAATCAAGAGATGAGGCGGCGCATTGAGGGCTTTATCCACTTATTAGGCCGCCATCGAAGGGTTGCAGTGCTGCATACACGCGACCGTGAAGATCACCGGTCGGCGCTTAGAGACGGGCGGCTTGACCAATGGGAGACGACATGGCGGCCGCCTGGCTGGTTCTCCCCATTCCCTGGTCTTTTCGGTTTCTTGTCGCGACTGTGCCTCTTTTCGTTATCTTGTTCATCGGGATCAAAACGGGGAAGGTCGATCCGCGGATGTCGTTCCGCTGGCGATCAATTTCCATCTATGGGAAAAGATGTCGACAGAGTGGGAACTCGAGACATGACTGCGAAGATGTCTCGCTTGACAGATGACAGCGGTCGCTGGTGAGTACGTTGTACATACTCGTCGCTGATGCTGAACTTGATGGATTCATTCATTGTCTCTGTGTTGGAGAGATTTAGGTCTACCTGGTTCACCGGTCAGTCAATAGATGTGCTTCAGGGTTGCAGTTGGTTCAGTTTTTGGGTCCCATTTCAAGCAAACGAGTGTCCCCTTGAAACGCGGCTCTGTTTCTTTGACAGCCTACTTACCTCGTCGGAAGTGGAAATATATGCAACGTAGTGTTGGTATTCCGTTTTTCACAAATTCGAAAGTGATGAAGAAAGGAGGGGAAGGTTTTGCCATCACCAACGGCCGCCCCACCTGCAGAGGTAAGATGACTATCACAGTGGACCCCCTCTCCCAGCCGTCCCTCAGTTGCAGGCAGGACCATCCCTACCAGCTGCAGTTGCCTTGACCCCGCCCGGATTAGCGCTATCGCGGCTCTCATTACGCTAATTAACGCGTACCGCGTACCTTTTGCACAGCGACATCGGATGCCTCGCCGCACCGACCAATCGTCTATCACGTCACGGTTCTCTCACCACTGTCGTCCTCCGAGTAAAAATTCGTGTCGGCCGCCACGTACCTTGTACGTACTTTGTAGTCCTCGCTGCCCACGCAAAACCATGTTGATGGGCCTCCCAAGACTCATCCCAAGGCCACTCCCAAGACTCCCACCAGCGCTAAGCGCGTCTGCTTCTACATTTCGTCCCCACCAGAACCCGTTAGCCTTTCTCCCTGTGCCCTTCTCACGATGCGGCCATCCGCGAGGCCAAGGCCTGCACCAGTCGGCTCGTCGATGGTCCTCGTCTGATGACTCAAAAGCCACCGACTCTCGATTGAAACATGTCGGGAGGCAGATTGTCGACGACTACGCCCGCCTGAGAGATAGCTACTGTACGCCTCTCCTCTCCTCTCCTCTCCTCTACCTTGTCCTTCCCCCCTGTCCGTCCCCTGCCCACCCCCACTACCACCCCTAGGCAAGCTAACCTCAAAACAAGCCGCCCCACGATATCCCATTGTCCTAGCCCACGGCCTCCTAGGCTTCTCCGAACTCCGCCCCCCCCTCCCTTTCCTCCCACCAATCCACTACTGGCACGGCATCACCGGCGCCCTCCGCACCCTCTCCCCCTCTCTCCAAATCATCACCCCAGCCGTGCCCGCCTCCGCCTCCATCGCCGTACGCGCCGAAGCCCTCGCCGCTTCCATCGACGCCGAACTGCCCTCCGACCAACCCATCAACATCATAGCCCACTCCATGGGCGGCCTCGACGCCCGCTACATGATCTCTGCCCTGCGCTCCCGCTCCCCCTCCCGCCCCCGTCCACGCGTCGCCTCCCTCGTCACCGTCGCCACCCCGCACCGCGGCAGCCCCTTTGCCGACTTCATGCTCGGCCCCGCCCGCCTATCCTCCTGGTACCCGCGCATCGCCCCCGCCCTCCGTTCCGGCCCCGGCGACGCCTTCTCCCAGCTCACCCCGCGCTACCTCGCCGAGGACTTTAACCCGTCCGTCCCCGACGCCCCGGACGTCCGCTACTTTAGCTTCGGCGCCGGCATCCGCCCCGACGAACCCCCCGGCCTCTTCAGCCCCTTCCGCCTGAGCTGGCAGGTCGTCCACGACGCCGAGGGCCCCAACGACGGGCTCGTCAGCGTCGCGAGCAGCCGCTGGGGCGAGTATCGTGGTACCCTCGTCGGCGTCTCGCACCTTGACCTGATCAACTGGTCCAACTGGCTCCGCTGGGAGGCCCGCCGCCTCATGACCGGCCAGAAAAAGTCGTTCAATGCCGTGGCTTTTTACCTGGACATTGCCGATATGCTTGCGAAAGAGGGGTTCTGATATACGTTCTTGCTCTGATATTGCCATAGACTTCGTATTTCCTTGCTTTCATCGTCATAGACTTGCGGGCGGATTACATTATGATAGAGATATGCGTCACAATATTATGTATAACAGTTACTCCATCGGAGACTTGTGTGTATAATAAGAGTCTTAGACGACACCACATACCTAGACTGTCTGCGTGGTTCTTTGTATCGTGATGCTTGGGACTGCAATGGGTAACGTAGACTGCCCTTATAAGGCCTCCTCTCTGTCTGTCTGGCATATACGACCATACCCACTAGAAAACTCGGGATCCCGTCACGCTCCGAATCCTGGTTAAGCTGTCTTTTGGGATGAGCCCTCGACTCGTTAGATTACTTCGATTTAGGCCAATGGACTCACATATAATATGCATTATAGAAAGATAAAACTCAACTCTCTGGGATAAACGCTAGCTATGTGATGAGACCAAGATGGAACCGCTTCGACCCGAATATCGGCAAGATTTCCGTTGAACTCCTTGTCAGCTGAGCACTTCGTCAATATTTGCTCCTCTTCCCGTTCCAGCCTGCTCTGTCGCGTGGCACCACGAGGCTGCCATGCTTTCGCCTCCATAATAAATGAGTAGACTTGACTGTAGGGACAGTAAACACTGGGCCGATGACACAACCCACAACCTCCCTAACTTATAAGTACCACACCTATTTTGTATGTATCGACAGCGTTGCTCTTCAATCAATCAAATCAGATTGGGGGTATAGAACTGATTGATTGATTCATTTTGCGTCGTAGAATTGATTGATTGACTTTGATTGATAGCCTTTAAACATCGTAAGGTTTGTATAACTGTAAACGGTAATAGAAAAGGGCGTGGAAAAAGAGTGGAAAAGGGGGTGGAAGACGGCGTGAAAGTGGGAAAAGCTTCGTGCTGACTCAGTGGTAGGCCTGTGGTCTATGCCTTAACATATGATATAACACATGACACCACGTGTCAGGTCACGTGATGTCACGTGGTCGGAATATCCTGTATCGGAATTTCCATGTCGTGATTCTATTAGTCCGGAACCGGATTATTAGTGCCCTGACTAATATCATGAAGTTGGTTGAGTTGATGGGAATAGAGGCTTAATTGATTGGCTGAATTTTAATGATACTTCAAGCCCTGATACACAGCGTTGCTCCTCAATCAGATCCATCAATTCAATTCAATCAATCAGCCAATCAACCGATCGGGTCGCAAACCGTTACGCTGATACCTACACTCAAGTCCACTCATAATACGATCGCGATCAATTTTACTGTGCCCCCAGTAATATCCAAGGCATGTACAGGGCCGCTTTTGCGCAGGACACCGTCAGCACCGTTCAGTTCTGGTTGGCTCTGCTCACGTAGGAATATGATTAGCTTACCTCCGCTTACCTCATATTCCCACATCCACAGGCGCAATATATAAATGTCGGCCGTGTCCCTGTTGCGAAGCTCGAAACCCCTGCATAAAGAGTAAGCCGGTACCTTCCGTCGCGAGGATTTGCGGCCTGGCTTGCCACTGCCCAGGAAAACCCCGGGCAGTTTGCGGAGAGCTTCGGCAAGGCACCCGCAAAATAAGCTAATTCCCTCTGATCAATAGCCAAGACGACAACACACCTGGCTGAAAGAAGCAGGTGGCCAGAAGCGACACGTTTTTACGTCAAGCACATGGCCAAGGAAGTCAGATTCCTCTAATGCTACGCTGCAGTCAGAGTCTATGTGGCGCAGAGCGGAGAGCTTCAGGACGGCTGACCTGAGGGAAGCCATGCACATATTACTCTCGCTCCCGGGGAGCAGCAGTAAGATACCTCATGTACGACTGCATCTTATATCCAGGTATTCGGACTCATTATGGTGGGTGGCATTGACAGAAGATCTTGCATCTCCTCTGTCCTCTTGAAGCTCCTCTTCCTCGTCCTCTTACAACGTACCTCCCCTTCGGTTCCTCCTCTTCCCCTTCTCCCTCTTCCTCTTCTTGTCTGACCAGCTGCCGCCCACCATGCGCTGGTCTGAGGCTTTTGTTGCCTTGTTGCTCCCTCTTGGGACCCTCGCGGCCGCCGCACCTGCATTATTTTCGAAGTGCTCTCAGGTGTCATTTCAGATTTCGGCCACAGCGCAGAACACCGTCTGGCTCTCCCCGCCCAATCCCAATGACGAGGCTTCCGTTCTCGATTTCTTCTACTCGGGCCTCGCCAACGGCACCGGTCCCGCCGTGGTCGGAACCAAGCCCGTCAGCGGAACCTTCACCCTGAATGGCGTCTACTGCCGTCCCTGGATAGAGAACAAGTTCGGCGCCCTGCAGGTCCTCGTGCACGGTATCAGTTACAACAAAACCATGTGGTCCGGCTTGGGCTTCGGCGTCCAATATGACTGGCATACGTTTGCCAATGCCCAGGGCTACCACACGCTCGCCATCGACCGCCTCGGCCACGGCAGCAATGGGCAATTTCCCGATCCCCTCGAGGTGGTCCAGGGCTCCCTGCAGGTAGAGATAATGCATCAGCTCATCAATGTCGTCCGCACCGAGAGGAGGAGCCCGCTCGGCCGCACCTTCAATACCGTCATCTATGTCAGTCACTCGTATGGCGGCTGGGTCGGAAACGGCCTTGTGACCCGCTACCCCCAGGACGTCGACGCCATGGTGCTTACCGGCTACAGCGGCGCACCCAACTTCTCCGTATTTGCGGATTACCAGCTCAGGTCTGCCTCCCTCCTAGCACCAAACCGATTCCCAAACGTGCCGCTCGGGTACATCACCTTCGGCCAGAGGGCGCAGCGCGAGGCAGCTTTTTATGCAGGCAGATACGACCCCGCCATTCCCAAGATGGACTTTGCGTTCCAAGACACATGGACGATCGGGGAGACGGGCAACCTGGATTTCACTTTTACCCCACCGGTCGACTACACGGGAGCCCTGTTCATAACCACGGGCGTGCAGGATCACATCTTCTGCCAGACGCCCAGGTCGGCGTGCGAGGCGTTACTACAAGCTACCCGCGGCTTTTATCCCAGCGTGTCAAGTTTTGGGTACTTCGCGCCGGAAAACACAGGCCACGACCTGACACTGCATTATTCGGCTCCGCTTACGTTTGCAAAAGTGCATGCGTTCCTGTATAAGCATTTGTCCAACGCCAAAGCCTAGGAGGAGTACCTCTGCAATAGAAGAGACATGGCTCAACTGAGACAAGACTGTCTTCTTGATACTCTCTTTGTAGTCATATACAGTCATATAATTCACTGTCAACAATCCTGATCTTCAGCTACAGTGAGTAAGCAAAAGTGATGAGTAGGTAACGCGCATGGGTGGCTAAGAAACTACTCGTCATTAATGATTACCCACTATACTCCCGAATCATCATGCCTTGTTCTATGAAGCGTAAATTTAAGAGCGTTGCATTCATCAATTCCAAATAGCCAATCAATCAATCAATCCAGTCAACTTTAGCCTCTATTTTCATCAAGTCAATCAGTTAATTTGTATAGTCGGAATTGCGAAATTGATTAACTTCGTGATATTGGACGGCACGTAATAGTCCGGTTCCGGCCAATAAAATCACATTCCATTCCAAGTCACGTGACTTAACATATGACTAGGTACATAACATATCACGTGATATGTCGCATGATAGGCACAGACCATAGGCCTGGCAACCCTTCGTCAGCAGCCCCTTGCAAAGTAAGTCTGCCAACTTGTTCCCTTTTTCTTCCCCGCTATCTTCGACGCCGTCTTCCACTCCACTTTCCACCGCTTTTCTGCTCCCTTTTCCACCCCTTTTCTATTACTATTTTTAGCTTTATAAGCCTTACAGTATACAGAGCGCGCCGCCCTGCTCTAGGCAGTAGGAGTGGTATTAAGCGTTAGGGTGATAGGTAAGACTGATGGGTACGTCTATGACCTTTGAACAGCCTCACTTTGGGTGACTACTGACAGGGATCAATTCAATCAATTAGTTGTCAATCAATCAACTTCACGATGCCGAAAGTATTAATCAGTCAATTCTATACCCCCGAATTGAGTTGAGTGGTCGAATAGCAACGCTGCTTCCTGCTGCCCCTGGCCGGAGATGCTACACATCCACATCACCGATGACCTCAACCTGGCGATATCGACTCTTAGTAGCCGCTTGCTCCGCAACTTGCTCGATGGGCGTGTTGCCTAACAAGGCAAACACCTCGACCTCGGCGCCGATCTCCCGTGCAAACCAATTCTTCAAATCAATCGCAACAAGTGAATCAACGTTGAACGTGTGCAATGGCTTCTTCACATCGACGTCCTCCTCGGCCAGTCCCAGAGTGTGTGCAATTTTGCCAGTGAACCACTCGCAGACGAGCGCGGCAGCTTTGTCCAGTGACCCGGCCTTGGACAGGAGAGATGCCCGGTCAGCCGCCGATGCAGGACCGTTCTCTGGCAGCGAACTTTGGGACGGAGTCCCCATCTGGAACAGATGGCGGAACATCGGGCGATGGATTGCGTGATGCAGGTCGATGCCCTTGGCCCGGATTGCGTCGGGCCGCTCTAGCCCGACGAGTATTTGCGCGTCGGCGGCGTCCAGTACCGGCAGGTTCGGATTGCAGTAATGGTCCAACAGAGCAAGGAGCTCTTCTTGGTGAATATCCATGAGATGGCCGATGCGGCGCATCGACGCAAGAAGATGCTCGTTCTCGGCTACGATGCCTTCGGTAACCATCAACCCGAGATCGATAGAAACTGCCTTTTGTCCGAGTTGGAGGCGGTATCGTGCAAGAGCGTCTTTGAAGGTATTTCCGGCACCGTAGTTGGCCTGGGCCCGACCTCCCATGATTCCATTGAGCGAAGACATGAAGATGAAAAAGTCGAGGTCCTCGGGGAGAAGCGTGTGCAGGTTCCAGGACCCTGTCACCTTTGCTCGGGTGCTCACCATCCAGTCGTCATACGTCATGTTGGGGAACAGGTTATCCTAGTAGGCATATCTTTGTCAGTCTACCAGGGAAAAGAACTTGAAGCCCAAGACACAGATGAGCAAGTGGTTGACAAACCCTCAGAGCCACCGTGGCCTGTATGCAGCCTCGTATAGGTGGCATGGTATCCTTCAAGCTCTCAAGTACTTCTCGCAGCTTCTCGAGATGGCTGATATCGACCGGAGGCGCCTCGACGCGTACACCTTGCGACTCTAATTCACTTACCAGCAACCGCGCAGCGGCTGTTTGCACACCAGATCGCGACAGTAGAATGAGGTTTTTCGCCCCGCGGCCCACCATCCACCTGGCGAAGCTTCTGCCCAGACCACCTAATCCACCAGCGATGACATATGTTGCCTCCGCGAGGAAGTGGTACTGGGGTCGTGATTGGACATTTGCCTATAAATATCTTGATTAGCTCACTGACAGACACCAGGCCCCGTTCCGTTCAAAAAGGAAGTCCAAGGGACAACTTGAAGCCTACAGTGATGGTCATGTCCGAGTCAAGTGCAATGACTTTCTTCCCCACATCCTCAGGGCTCTGGGACGGACGGAATGCCGCTGCGGCGTCGGCAGCATGAAAGACGTGTATAGGCCGGGGTACGTCCAGGGAAGCTTCGAAAGCAGCCGCCATGGCTCGTTGGAAAATATTGTAGGCCATGGACGGATTCTTGCGGAGAAGCTCCTTCATGTCTACCAGCGCCCGGGAGACGTTGCTGGGCGCGTTTCGACCACCAGACGTCATAGGAGGGACCGAGTTGCCTTGTTGTTGTATACTGGTGTCGACAATACGACCACAGAGTCCCAGACATTCAGTAAAGTCCACCTTATCCGCGTCGTCTGCCAATGGGCCGATGACCACATCAACACCCAGGTCTTGAGTCGCCTGTGCTATTTTCTCCCGGAAAGATCCTTCACCAATGGAAAAGATGGCCTCATCTGGGACCCGTAGCCTGCCACCTCGAAGGACGGCGCGTTCAGCGGGAGAGCTGACCGTTGCGAAAACATGGGCTCCGAGGTTCCTCGCCATCTGTATCGCCAGTTGACCTTCGGGATTGGCAGCGCGGTGGATCAGTACCGATTCTCCTGCCCGGATGCGTGCCACGTTGACCAGCGAGTGATAGCTCGTCCAGGCTGCGCTGATCAAAGCAACTGCATCGGTAAACGACAGTTCCGCTGGGGTGATTGCAGTCGCGGCCTCTGCGTTTACGCGGATCAGAGTTGCTGCACCTGCCGGAGCTGCGGCAAGACAGCAGACCTTGTCGCCACGTTCGAATCCGGACTCTTGCCCGGCAGCCTCCACGACGCCAGCGCACTCCAGCCCCAGATCACGCTCGTTCAGCTTCCCGCTGGCAACGAGGAGATCTCTGTCCGTCAGGCCGATTGCTTTCACCCGGACAACAATTTCGTTTGCAGCCAGTCGCGAAGTGTCCCATTCAGCCGTATCCTCGAACCAGCCTAAAGTGTCGACATGTCCAGGGGTTTCCACTCTCAACGACAGAGGGACCATCATCGTTCCGAGTCGCTCCTCACGCGTCTGCCGGGGCAGGATCGCCTCAGCGACCATTTTATCCATGGCGGAGTGCTCGTAGACCCTGCTGATATGAACAATGCCATCCGAAGTGGTATACGCGTTCTCCACGTCCTCGGTCGGCGCCGCAATGATGCGACGCACCAGCGCAGATACGAGTTGAGTAATAGACTCTGGATCCTCCCGATCCCACCCGTCCAGCGACAGCGTGGCGAACTTGCGAGCTGAGTCTTCGGACATGAGCACTCGACCCAGTCCGTCTGCGAGGCCATGACGAGGGTCCGACGGCCCTTTCACGCGGCTTCTACTCACCCAGAGAACGCTTTGATCCCGTGCAAGAACCGATCGCATACAGAGATAGTCAGGTTCGCTGATTCCATCCAGAAGAACCGAGTCTACCTCGAGGAGGGATACGGTCAGGCTAGACGTCTTGGTGTCCATCTCCGCAGCTCGCGCAAGTGGCAACATGTGAATGGTGCATGGACCGAGACCGGTAGTAAGCTCTGCATCGAGCGATTTGGCAATTGCCAGTTGGGCTTCGGACTTTTCATCCACCAGCACACTGACACTCACCTGGTGCGATGGGCCCAGGGCTGGTGCGTGGCTGCCGCTCATTGCAGGCTCCACGGCAGAGGAAACAATGATACTGCTGTATCGTGTCTCCTCCTTCTCCTGTCCAGGGATATGCAGGTCGACACCCGAGAATCCCGTCAACTTGAGCCGCTCATTCCATTGTTCCGTGGTCAAACACGGGCTGTGGGCGGACCGAGGCTCGTGATCGAGAGGGCTCCACCAGCCTTTCAGCAGACCGAACGCGAAGGCCAAAATTGCTTCGGGTGCCGTGGTCTCGAATAGAAGCAGCTTGCCGCCGGGCTTGAGAAGCTTCCTGACGTGACGCAAGGATGCGTTGAGAACGTCGGTGGCGTGGAGTACGTGCGAGGCTATAACGAGATCGTAGCTATTGGCTTCAAAGGATTGCGCGACGGGATCCTTCGAGATGTCGCACACCTTGAAATCCATCTTGGCGGCATATTCCTTGAACTTGCTCCGTGCTTGACCGAAGAAAGCGGGAGAAATGTCTGTGTAATCGTACCGCGCCCACTTGAGTACACCGTCGCTGCTCATGGATTCCAACGAAC
Source organism: Sodiomyces alcalophilus JCM 7366 (assembly GCF_042370955.1). Classification (NCBI taxonomy): domain Eukaryota; kingdom Fungi; phylum Ascomycota; class Sordariomycetes; order Glomerellales; family Plectosphaerellaceae; genus Sodiomyces; species Sodiomyces alcalophilus. The sequence goes on from NW_027263533.1 coordinate 5,600,530, forward strand.
GCAACGTCTGACCGCCTGTACCTGCGCCCACTTCAAGTATTTTCATGGACGGGTTCTTGAAGCACAGAAGATCCAGATATTGAGAAGCGGGATAAGCATGGTGCTCGTTTGCCAGCATCTCTTCGTAATAAGCATCGGCGAGCCCGTCGTGGAAGATCAGTTGGAGGGGGTCAACCTCTCCACGCAGTATCTTGATGAGGCTGCGGCCAACCGTCATGAAGAAGCGGCCATCGATTCTGTAGTTTTCGACATGACGGATAAGATTCTCCCGAGTCTCCGCATCTCGAAGAAGCTCTTGAACTGAATCCTTGTCCACCGGAAGCTCTCCGCGGACAAGCCTCTCCTGTTGATATCGCATCCAAGCGACAAAGGCTTGCAGGTGGCGCTCGAGCTGCAAGTTTGGTGGCGCAGTGTCGAGGAAAGCCAGGGCTTCTTCGATGTAAGTCATGATGGCGAGCGTCATGATCCGGTAATTGTCCACGGCATCGTCTTCCTGGGGGGGCCGGTCCCGCGCGCAATGAAGAAGCAACTCCTCGGGGCTCAAGAGGTCCACGTCGGGCTTCCAGACTATCCGCGCGCACGAGTTGCGTGGTTGCGTACTCTGAGTACTGAGGTCGTCAGCCCTGCTGTTGTTGATGAACGTAGTCTCCAGCCCTTGAAGGTAGACCAACGGAACTTCAGAGCCAACAGCAGTGGCAACACAGTTTGCTGCGGCTCCACGGTATCCGCGCAGCTCACACTCTCCTGATACTTCCATCTTTCCGTCCTGCAAGATATCACTGCAGCAATCAACCCATATCCCGGCGGCGCGAACCGGGACCATGGTCGGAAGATCGCTGCGTAATTGAGAGAGTGCCGGTACAACTAATTGCGCTAAGCCGTCCATGGTAGACGGATGCACGCTATAGCGTGGACTGAACGGTGTAGAGCCCCTCAGCTTCCATGTTGATGTGTCCAGTTGGGCAGTGGCTTCTCCCATTTGACCGAGCCGCATCTGCTCGAGGTTCCGGAAAGTTGGCCCGTACCAAACTGCGCTCTCCCCGAGCATGCCGTAAGGATCTTTCGTGGGTGCCAGGGAAGAAGAGTCCCTGATACGGCTACTCCATCCCTGAGAGCCCCATGGGCCGAGTGAGAGAACTCGGTCACGATCCTCCACTTCAAACACAGGTCTGATCCAGCCGCTGGAACATTCGGCGTAGCTTCCATTGTCCATGACGAAGATGCGGAACTGAGACCACGAGACACCATTGTTCGCATGCTGTGGCTGAGTCGATAAGGTGATTTGGGTTTCCACTTGCTGCGTTCCCTGAGGAAACCTGATCGGGTGTGAGAAGCTTGCCTCCTTGACATGTACGCCAAGGATCGGCGGGCTTCCAGCACCGTGAAGTTGCTTTAGAGCCTCGATGGCCATGACCACATACCCTGCCCCTGGGAACACAATCTCTCCGGCAATTGTATGGTCTTCGAGCCACGGCAGCTCAGCTAGTCGCATCACATTGCGCCACTGCGCCATCTGTGGGTTCCAGTCCAGGCTGCGCATACCAAGGAGATCATGCCGAGCCGCCTCTTGGAAACGAAAGTTGGTACTCAAAGAGCTCTCTATCCAGTACTTCTTCTCGTGGTTGAAGGGATAGCGGGGCATTCCTGGAGGGATAGGTCTCGATATGTCCTTGGCAAGGCAGTTGACGGCTAACAGGTCCACGGGAAAGCCGGCACAAGCAAGCATGCCGACAGCTTGCAAGAGTGCCACTGAGGCATCCCGTCCGCGGACCAGGGACGGGATGTACAATGGCTTCTTAACGCCCATGTGCGTCTCAAGGCATTCGCGGATGGGTCCCTGCAGAGCACTATGAGGCCCAATCTCTAGCAGATGCGTTACTTGATATCCCTGTGCTTTGGGCTGACCAAGCTGCTTCCGAGGCTTCTGGTTTGCAAATGCCATGAGTTTGGCGAAGGCTGCCTCGAATTCCACAGGTGAGGTCATGTTGCGTACCCAGTACTCAGCGTCGACGAGCCTCTGGGGCGCGACGATGTCGCCCGTCACCGACGATATCATGGGCACCGATCGAAGGTGCTTTGAATTATCCAAACTGGCAAGTGACTCCGCATACTTTCCCGCAATAGCCTTCATGAAACGCGAGTGGTAGGCCATGGGAACGCGAAGCCGTCGGGCAAAGATGCCGTCTTCCTTCAGCCACGTCTCCAGATCGGAGAGCTGTGGGCCTTTCCCTGTCAAGGTAATGCTCCTTGGACTATTGATGCAGCCGATTTCTACATCGACCGCCCCATGGACCCCATGAAGCCGCGAGAGATAGGGGTGAATGTGTTCTCGTGAAAGTCCCACAGCCATCATCGTCACGTCGGGTATCTGAGATGCGAGGTCAGATGAGAAGATGCCGCGGAAATATGCCGTCTTAATCGCTGAAGACACTGATAGTGCGCCCGCGGCATACGCGGCTGCCACTTCTCCAGATGAGTGACCCATCACAACCGAGGGTGAGATGCCGAAACTAAGCAATAGGTCGACGAGTGCGATCTGAAGGCATGTGGTAACTGGCTGGGCGAGTTGCGGTTGGTTCACATCGACTTCTTTGTGTGCGTCCAGGATATCAAACAGCGAATAGGGGCAGCCGAGTTGACCAAGGGTCATGTCAGACCTCTCGATGCTCTGCCGGAAGACGGGGTAGTCGAGAAGCTCTCGTCCCATGTTGAGGTATTGGGCGCCCTGTCCGGTGAAAACAAAAGCAACCTGCCTGTTGCTCGTGGCTTTCACTGGTGCCGTAGATGTGAGTTGCCCGGTACTGGCATCAAGATTCCCGCCGGCGACGACAAAGCTCTTCCAAGTAAAGTCGCTCCTTCGTACTGCCAGAGTGTAGGCTAAATCCGCCACTGTAGATGGCCGCAGCTCCCTGATGTATCGCTCATAAGAATGAGATACTCGCCTTGCTCCGCCCTCGTCAGGAGCAGACCAGACGAGCAGTTTTGGCAGAGCTACCAAATCCGCGGAAGCTTGGTGGTAATCGGCAGCAGCCCCTGGCAGAGTCGGTGTTTGAGACGGAGAGGGTGTATATCGTGTGCGATGAAAGCCTCGCAGGTCTTTTAGCTTCAAATAATGATAGGCATCGTCAAGGATTGCCACGGCGTTCGTGCCACCAAACCCGAACGAATTAATCTGAAAGGCATTAGCTCTTCCACTCCTTAACTGATGGGTCGTCATTGTTTCGAGCGGCATTGACACTTACACATGCACGACGAACTTCGCACGACGGCCAGGGAACAAGTTTCGTCGGAAACTGGTACACACGAGTGAGCACAAAGCGTAAGAAGACGTGCGGTCGCTGCTCTCTGCTCGCCAAACTTGAAACTTACCTTGAGGGGAAGTTTTTGGGCTTGAATTTGCCTGCTGAGTGACTCTAACCCAGCAATCGGTGGGATGACTCCATTTTCAAGGACCAGCACTGCCTTGATGATACCTGCCAGACCACTGCAACCCTCGAGGTGGCCGATATTGGCCTTGACCGCGCCAATATAAAGGGGGTTGTGCTCCGTCTTATACTTTCCGAACGCAGCACCGATGGCACTCGCCTCCACAGGATCACCAACTGGAGTTCCTGTGCCGTGAGCTTCGAAAAACACCGTAGGAGCCATGTCAATGCGGGCTTGCTCATAGGTCTTCTCTATCAAATCGACCTGCCGGTCCATGCTTGGTTGTGTGATTCCCGGCGTTCGGCCATCTTGATTCGACCCAGTATTTCGAATCACTGCACGAATGGTGTCGCCATTCTGCAAGGCGTCTGACAGGCGCTTGACGACGATGACAGCAGTTCCTTCTCCGCGGGAATAACCATTGGCTCGCTCATCGAAACTCCAGCAACGGCTATCTTTGGAGAGGAAATTGAAATCGGACATCAACTTCATGAAATTAGGATGGTACACCAGGTTTGCGCCACCAACAAGTGCCTAAGTTGTATCCGTTAGTACTGTCCAGAACTGTTAGAAAAAAATCTTTGGGAGATAGGAGAAGTACCATGGATGAGTTGCCGGCACGTAAATCCTGAGCGGCAAGGTGAAGGGCAATCAGACTACTTGAGCAGGCCGAGTCAATGTTCATGGATGTTCCCTTGAAGTTGAAGAACCAGCTCAACCGATTTGCCAACATGGACGGGGCAATTCCCATGGCTCCATGTCTCTGTTCTGCCTGGTAGTCCTGCTGTAGAATGCTGAGATAGTCGTTGGTGAAACTTCCGGTATAAACCGAAGTATCTGAACCATTACACTGGCTGATGGGAATTCCAGCGTCCTCCAAAGCATGATATGCTGTCTCTAGCATTCTCCGATGCTGGGGATCCATACACGCCGCTTCTCCCTGGGTGATGGAGAAGAAGGGAGCATCGAAGGCGCCTATGTCTTCCTTGACGAAATGGCCGCCTCGAAGCGGTATCTGCAGAGTCTTAATCAGCATCACACACTTTTCCGTGAAGCCGAACGCTTAACGACATACCGTGCTCGGTCTGTCCTGATCTGGATGATAGAAAGCATTGATGTTGAGTCGGTCAGGAGGGAACTCGGTGCTGGCCGACCTCCCTTCACAAAGCATTTGCCAAAATGCATCTTCTGACGTCGCCTCCTGGGGAAACTCAAAGGCCATGCCAATAATGGCGAGAGGCTCAGGTTGGTCGTCTTGGACAATGGAGCCATTGATGCCGTTCATCTTCAGCTGGTCTATTTCCACTCTGCTAGCCACGTAAATGTTTCCGAAAGCAAACAAGTTTACCAAAAGGAGAGGGGCTCCTCCTGGTTCCTACTCGCCTACTTTTCATTGCTTTTCATGTCAGCACGATATCCGCTGCAACTGTCCAGAAGAGACAGGCCCGTTAGGCCTTCAGCGCTTGTCAACCAACAGGAGCGGCGGATCTTGGCGTCCGTGACAATAACCAAGGAGCCCGACCGTTTGACCAGGAATACTATATTTACCCCGAGAGTGCTCTTGGAGTCCCGGACAGCCAGCCACCATGGATCGACCAGGGGTTGGTGAATGAGGACCGCCAAGTTATCAAGTGTGCCTGTTTTAATGCGGGGTATACGGACTTGGGGGGAAGGGGGGCGGGGTGGGGCTCGGGTACTTCCTAGTTCGGAATCACTTTTTTGGCTGAGCTGATCCCTCCATTCGACCTCCAATGCCGAGCCGCCAATTCAAGGTGAAGAAAGAACTTCATGTGTACGCCTGCCTTCATCCTACGTGCCCTGTGTTGTGCTCAACAGAGCACTACTTCGTAGTTGTAGCGCGCTTACCCTGCCGCCTGTCCTGCGGCTAGTTCCGTCTTACGCCCTTAGACTACAACGTGCTTCCCAGTCAAGAGAAGTTTCGCGGGCTATTATTAGATACTTGGAGCATGCATTGTTGGCTGATTAGGCTGTGAAGTGGGAGTGGATCGCGAGCAGTTGCCGGTTCACATACAACGTACGATCTACAATGTACGTTGTAGTCCGAACATCCTCAGCCCATAATTGTAGAAATCCTACTGTTACAGTATCACTCCAGCTGGGTCACCGAGCCCAGGTCAGATTTGCTCAAGCGACCTGTCGTGCTGGGCGATCGTAGCCGAGACCTTAGGAAAATTATGGTGGGGGCGCGGGGCTTGGAGGTCCATTCAGGCCTCTATAGGCGGGTAAAGGGCTAAAGGTAGTGTGGAACCACCTAACCACGGCACAGGGCCGCAAGAAGAGGCTACATAAAGCCCGCGACCAGCTAGGGATTGAATGTAGACCAGGCCGAGGCCTCCGAATGCAAGGCAGATCGCACAATCATAACTGACGCCGCCGAATCCACAATCAAGCTACGTCCGGCCGCCATGGACTCTGAAAGGCATTCCTACCGGACTAAGAGGTCGAAAATCCTATGCCTCCATGGGATAGGCACGAATAGCGATGTATGTCTTTGTATTGGTAGCCCCCCTGGGGGTGATACAGGGCCTGCTTGACGAGACTCTCGATTGACATGTCATAATTCTTCGGTCACCATGGCAGATCTTCGAAGCACAGACCGGTGAGTAATCAAGGTTGGAGGGGAGGAAGTAAAGGATGCGAGAGCAGAATCCCTTCAGCTTACGCAGCATCTCGAGACAGCCGCGCTGCGCCACCGGCTCGGCGATGATATTGACTACGATTTTATCGAGGGAGCCCATCCATGGCCTGCTGCTCCCGGTATTGCGGAGACTTTCGGAAGCCAGCAGGTTTTTTACTCCTACTTGGACGGAACAGCGCAGGGTGCCGTCGAGGCAATCAATGCACTAGAACAGTATGCGGAAGACGCTGGGCCCTTTGATGCTATAATTGGATTCTCCCTCGGGGCGGCGCTTGCGGCAACACTCTTGCTACGGGGGGGGTCCCAGACGGCGCAACCTGCTTTCCGAAGCGCGGTTTTCTTGTCTGGAACCCTGCCAGGCGACTGGGATCTGCTCGAGAAGGGAGTCATGGGTTTCCTGCAGGCCAACCAGGTCAAGGCCCCTATACAAATCCCAACTGTCCATGCTTGGGATCCCCAGGATCCCGATCACCCAGGACAGAGTCATGAACTGCTGCAGATGTGTTGCGAGAAGAACCGCGTCCCAGTGCAGCACGGAGCCGGACATGGAGTCCCCAGTCGGGAGGAAGAGGTGGGGGCCCTGGCCGCTGCAATCAAGGGTATGCTTGCTAGCCTCGACTAAGACTGGATTTTTTCTCAAAATAGAATAAGGTGATATAAACCGACTCGCAGCTCCCACAGCACCCGTGCTAAGCCTTACCGGCAGTACAGTAGCATTGCGTAATTGCCTCCGTTCTGTTAAGGCGGCCGGCCTGGGCTTCCCTAGTACTGCGGCATTGCATAATCCCATTCCTCTTGGTGAGTGGGTGATTGGTCATCAGCAGGGACTCGCAGGTAGCGAATTCCCCCGTGCTGGCTTGTACCGTTGTACGGAGTAAACCCCCCCCCCCCTTTTTTTTTTTTCTTTCCCGCCAACGAACCAACAAGAAAAAAGAACCCCTCTACCACATATCCTATCTGAAGTTCACGCGCATCCATTTGAGGATTTGTGTGATCGCTACGGCGTGAGAGCTTTCATAGGGGCTAAATGTGCTGCCTCGGTTGGGAGCAGCAGTCCTGCCTCCCTCCGAAGGGGGGCGGGATGGGAGTTTTGGCTGGGTTGGCCCTTTACTTTAATTGGCTTGGAGAGACTGCTCATGTTGCATAAAAGCCTTTGCTGACCCAACCTGCCAGAGCGGTGTACGCTGCATGGGCCGATGTTCTTTTTACATGTAGTAATATATTCCGGTGTTTGCTCGAAAATACACGTGTCCTATCAATCATGCTGTCATGCTGCTAGAATAAATCTTTACTGCGGTCATATCCCTTCGTACACACATTTGCTGCCCGTCGCTTCCATGACGCCCGCTCAGCTCACGGCGTAGCCCCTTTCAACACGAATTGGGCCCAGGGGAACCGTGTCATCCGAGCTTCCCATTCTGGACGACTGCACATTGACGTGGTATCCCCGGTGGCCATGACTTCCAATAGAGCCCGCCTCCAACTTGACGTAGTCGTCGGAGGAGGCTGTGGGGTAGGAAGCTGAATAGGAGGCAGCTAGGCTTGCTTTGCTCATAGCCGTAGTGCCCTGACGCTTGGTTCCCTTGAACAGGCCGTAGACGACCGGGAGGCATGCACAGATGATGGACGTGTTCATTTCAACGCAGGTCCAGATGCCCGGCTCCGTAAATTCATCTACGAATTGGTCAGCTCTCCTATCATCCCGTATCATCGCGTCCTCCGGATTAGATCAACCATGGGGGGGGGGGGGGGGGGGGGGGGGGGACC